>NC_068356.1:97465339-97517839 GCF_020536995.1 Dreissena polymorpha
TTGGTGATCACGTAACGTGTTTGAGTACTGAGTCGACTCATCTTTGATTTGAGCAAAAATAATTGAGCCAGCGTTCTACCTGTCTCAAGTTATAAAGCAGTACTCAAAATGGCCGCTTTTGTTGAACGCATCCACGTTTACGAACGTTGCCGGATTTAAAACGATTTACCTTCGCAAATTTGTCAGCATTGATTTCTTCCATGTTTCAGCTCACATCGTATTGCCGTTTGAGCCGGTTAGTTGACCATACAGCATCGTAATGGTTTATTATTTTTCAAACAGACAGAGCCTTTCGCTTTCAGAAAAAATATCTGACCTAGGCATTTCACTCTCGTAGACGAACAGAAAACTGACACAATTTCCGTAAAATGTTATAAATCAATCTCCTTTTGAAGAACGTTCGCTTACATCTTCAACAAAATAATAAATATTTGAGTTGAGCGAAAGTTGAGTCGGTCTCAACTGAGATGAGTTTTGAGTTCGTTCGTGAGATCCCCGTCATACTCAATTCTCAGCTGAGTGGAAACTCAAATCTCATCTGCTGTTTGAGTTTAAAACCTGAGAACGCTCGTGAAACTAGGCCCGTATCTTACTCTGTAACTAAGACACATTTCAACCTTAAGTCTTTCTTAAGCTTATAGCTACATTTAACTTACGAATATACGATGTTATAATTGAAAGCCCATAGACACTCAAAATCAACGAATATTTCGTACAATATTTCGAAAAATAAAGTTAACACATAACAAATTAGTGCTCCTTATAGTAATAGTCAAGTTCAACGCTAGATGTGTTCAGGAAACACAGACTAAACAAGATACACAATGCTCTTCTTTTTTTTGGGATAATATATTCAACACGTGTTCATGTACCATGTTAGTGTTTGTGGTTTTATGAAAGAGATATCGTTGCGGGAAATTCACATGAAATATATTTTTTTTCCACACAACATATCAAAGCGCTTAAGGCACTGAAGTTGTTCTCTATTGCAAAACGTAAGACGCAACTCATTTTTTAAATTATCTTATTGCTTTCAAAATCGCAAGTTGACATGAACACAAACCCATTCAGATTTATAAGAGCGTGTCTTAACGCACATGTCGAGATGTGTGTGCACTGTTTATCATCATATTTTGTTATATAGATAACTTAACAAAATGTAACGTAACGAACATTTTGGGAATTCTTGAATTATATAATAATCGAAATTTGTATCAAGGAAATAAACCAAGTTTTATAGAATCTTTAATAGGCATTCACGCCGAGATCAACATTTCGTTGCCTCGAGTTATCAAACGGTCAATAGACCGGACAAGAGTATTGTTCACCTTGCTTGTCAAATCATCGGTTTATTCCGTTTGTATTCGTTATATGTGTCCATTGCATACGTCATATTTGCGTTGGAAGTTGTTCGACACATGACTTTGCACACGGCCCATCAGAATTTGCACGCGTTACAATCAACTTCTGTATCTTGCTTCTACTAAAAAAACTGTCTCACGCCCACAACCGTATAGGAGAGGTTGTAATTTATTGCTGTCGCGGGCGGGGCCCGTTGCGGGTCTTCGCTTTTTTCTTGAATTTGACAAACATTTGAAAACGTTGTGTTGAGTTTAATAAATAGAAATACAACGTTAAGAATCTGAAGTGGACTTCGTTAACGTTTATGTTAGTATCGTTGTAAAGACTACGTCACAAAAATAACAACAACATGTCCTCTTTTTAGACGTTCTGGAACGCATTAAAACATATTATGAAGATGGTATATGAGAACCATTTAATATAAAATAAAATTTGCGATCACCATTATATTAAATAAATATTGTGGAATTATCGAATACCTATCACACTCTAAGAAAAATAATTTCATGATGGAAATCCACTTTTCAAAACTGTTGACACCATATACAATTCAAAAAAACAATATGATAATTGATGAAAAAATATGCGAGCAGTACGTTTTACTCACGAATTAGGTAGTCATAAAGACAGCGATGTTGAACCCGTACTTTGTTGTTTATGCATTACTTGTTACCCTAGTATTTAAAATGGTATCAACCAATATTTGACCTTAAAATCGGTAGAACACTTATTCGCTCTTTCGACGTTGCTGTTTTACCCAGTTTTTCACCTTTAATGCCTATACATAATACCAGCAGGCACGAATTAATACATTCGAATATGTAATAGGCTAATTCGAGAGAAATCCCCTGAAATTTGGCTGCAACACTGTGTCTGTGCACTGCGTAAATGATTTCACACTGTTCAATGTACGGAATTCCGGACTACTCTCTGCATGTTCAAACGACACATAGACACAAATTGTGGCCCACTTACAATTACGCGTAAAAAATCCATCACGCAGACTTTCATGTCTGTACTCGGTCACTAAATCGTCAGGGGAAGACAAATTGACTATGACATCGATAAACACACTTTTGCGTTCAAGATGAGAAAAAAACACTACCGAAATAGTAAAGTGTCACGTAAAGAGGAAAATCGTTTCATGATCTAACCACAAATGTGTGTCGTAATCGATCAGCACGTCTGAAAATCGTTCTGAAGGCCTGAATAGGCTACCCTAATTTGTCAGTTTGCTGTATTTGCTTTTATATTCAATTTTATATTGAAAGGCATTGTACTAAAAGATGTAAAAGACACGTATTGTAATAAATGTTTTTTTTACTTTTTATATAAATGATCCTTTCAAATTGTTTCATTTAACACGAGATTCATATAATGTTTCAATATTTAAATGATTGTAGTTCAAGAACTGAAACAATGGCCGCGAATTATTTCTCGGCGCGTATGTAGGCTGCAGGCCTGTGATAAAGGTTAGGGTAATGAACCAAAACTGGCTTGCAAAACTTGCTCTTAACCTTAGTTGTTCGCAAGCGAACAACCGAGAATGAGCATTTTGTATCTATGTTACCATACCACATCTAGCGTTGACAATTTTGATACTGCTATAATGGGTAATCATTATTTTACGAAATATTTTGCAAAATATTCGTTGATTTTGAGTACTTATGTTAATTATGTTTTTAGTAGAGACCAATATTCGCCTTCATTCTAAATATCATTTAGACACATATCCGTAGGAATAAATTTCATGATTTTTTTTATTTTAATACAAAGGTGGGTGTGTTTTTTCAATATATTAAAAGCAATATCATCATGATATGATTGTTGAAACATAATTTATGTTAATAAAAATGTGTAACTGTTATTGTTGACGCACAGACAGTACCGAAAATTGCTCCCCCTCCTTAATTTTATGTATAAGCAACAACAATGTTTTTTTTTGAAATGGAAAGATACTTGTGTACTAGTATGTCACAGTTTTTTGAAACAGCTTTAGGTTCAAGTAATTTAAAAGAAAAGTCTAAATGCTGTTTTGTTGGAAAACCTTTGCCACAATTAAAACAATTTGATTGTAAGGAGGGCCAATGTAATTAATTTCCGTAAAATATATTCGTTATTTTATTGTGCCGATTTAAAATGGTTTCATGTTAAATAGGTAGGTTGTCTAATATCACATTACGCAAGAAAACCCAGTATTATTTGTAAACTCATTGTTTTGATTCCGATCAAGCATCTTAGCATTGAGAACGTTGCAAATTCATTTTAATTACACACACAAACTGGTCTCAGATCGTCGAAAAATTGCGATACTAAAACAATAAGATTTTGTCGAAATTGTATTCTTGAAGGATTTGGGTGCAAACATGATAAATCGTAACTGTATATACACGCCGAACACTCTGAATTTCCATTCTCCAATCATGTTCATCCCAAAAGGTCCGCGAAAGTAGCAATTGTTTTTATTGGTAAACCGTACACAAAGCGCCGGGTCATTAATGTATGGAGGAATGTACTGAACGTAAAGAAAATTGCACAATGCATAATGTATACTCCACTGAAAATAATAATTAATGTACTGCAAACAACAACAACAGTCATATGAAGTCAGTAATGGCGTTCCATATTAATGGGCGGCAGCCTGTAATGTCGAGTCGTTATCACAACCATGTACACATTTGTCGAGTTACCTTAAAGGAACAGCTGCATATTATGGTTAAATCATGTAATTGAAATGTAAATGTTTAACCATTAAGAAATGCTTCATGCGTTTCATATGACAGAGATATGTGTCTTATGCACAGCATTTTGCTAAGACAAAAATACAATTAATGTTTTTCTTCACAAATGGGAAACATAGTTTCAGTAATTTAATTTTAGAAGTAAAATTTCCGCATATTTTTCACTACCAAAAAAATTTGACAATGCCCCTTTTTAACTTGGACAATGACACAAATAAGAACAGTAAATGGAATGTAATTATTAATGAAAAATTATTCACTTGATGTTGATTTTTCGTTTGCGAAATATGTTTTTAATAGCTACAGTATTTGGTGTAATTAGTTTGACCTGGACTCAGTGTATGTATAATTTTTATTTCCTTGTAAATTTGATTTGTTTCAATGTTGTCATATGTTTTAAAGATAGTTAAATTAATTACCTGACAACTTGTTACATTTTTTACTATTTAGAAATAATATAAAAATGCAATCAAAACGGTTATACAACATGTTTGCCTTTCACGGGGTCCAAACCCGGAAACTCGAGACGCGGTATTTGTAAAATAATTGATGGAAAGCGTAACACAGGCTTTCTTATTTTTCCTTTTTTGATTGATGTTTATTTTAACGCAGTTATGCCTAGTGGACTCTCCCATCCTTCTAAATTGGATCAATTTATTAAAAAAATTAGGGATGTCTGGTATATTTATTTCAATATTTAGAATATTTCTTACAGAAATTCCTTCCAGCAAACAGCACAGACTCTGATGAGACGCCGCATCCTGCGGCGTCTCATCTGGGTCTTCGCTGTTTGCCAAGGCCTTTTTTCTAGACGCTAAGCATACATGGGTTAATACCAACGGATATTTGTACAGGTGTCAAGATTGTAACCGTCCCTTTCTGTACATAATGCATAAATTACGCTTTAAATATATGACATATTTTGATAAATTTCATTTCGCAAAACTGCTTACAATTCCCTTCAACACAAACAAACAATATAGTATATCCCGCAAGAGGATGTGAACGACCAAGAGGGAGTTAAATGGGTCCGTATATACCGTTGGTGTGGACATTTGATTGAGCGTATCAAAGATATCGTGGTTACAAACTTGCGTTAGAACTCTGAGGTCGTAAATTCATATTCAGAATAATCCTTTACCTACTGATTCTTATTATTAGCGCCTTCTAAAATTCACTTAACGTGCACTTATTGGGGGTCATGTCCATCTAAAGAAATTAAAAAGCTTGCTTAAAAAGCATCCGTTAAATAGTTAGTTGTTTACATCCATCAAGTTATGCAAAAACATTTCTTTACAATATGTCCTAACAATTAAACGGTTGGATAAAGCATCGTAACTTTCGTTATGTATTGCGCCATACATGTCTTCCATTTTAGTCAAAAGATGTTAGCCAAAACTAAAAGGGAAATAACTTACATGTTTTCAAGTACAACACGCATTTAGAAAAATGATTTTGGAAGTTTGTATGTAAAAAAACTATGCGGGGAATACCCCCGAATCGTCGTTGAGTCCTGTTACAAAACAAGGCGAATCATAGTGTGCATCTCAATCTTCGGTCAGGTCCAATATCAATTCAAATCAAATTATTTTAACAACACTCTTAATGCATTCATTACATATTAGATTTTAGTTTATCAACGAATAAATTAACTCTATGTAAATTTACAAAAAGATTGATTATGTTAGACAGTTTTTTACTTCACCCATAGTTCTGATTACATGTACAGGTGGCGCTGCCTCGGGTCCAATGTGCATGGACTGTTTGAGACTACCTTCCCCTAGCGACTGTAACCACGTAGTCCAGTGTACAGAGCACGAGGTGAGGTACAACTCAGTTCAACGAACACGGTTGGTAAATGCCGTCCAAGCAATAAAAGAACTATAAGTTTGCCATGACTTGTAAAACACCATCGACTTCTGATGTTAATGAATCAATTGCAGTTTAGAGAAAGCCGCTTTTATTATTATTTTGGTCTCGGTTTGGGAAATAATTGTCAACAGCAAACGGTCCGTATTTGCTCCACATATGATATCCCCGGGTATACTAATATACAATGAAATCTGAAAGAGCCATGCTCAGCCCTATGGAAATACTGGTTGTGGAACTTCTGTAAACTTCTTTTGCAAATAGAAAAAAGACTATGAACTTTTGTTCGTAAAAATACAAATTCTAGTATTAAGTCCGTGTATTTGATATCTTAACCGTTAAACAACAAACTTGTTTCTTCTTACTCGTTAATTTGTTCCGTCAATTTAGGTTTGTCACGTGACCCAAATCGTTTCCGATGGAGGACATCTGTTCTATGATACTGGCTGCCAGGCTACGTCTGTAAGTAATGCATCAAAACAAATGATCTATGACACGGGATTCCAATGCACGTATGCCAGTAGCAAAATGTTAAACATGCTTGTACAACAAAGATCAAATCAACGCGCTAAAGAAAATGTACTAACATTAAGAACACCATCAATTCGGACGTTAGTAACACAATAAAATCAATACAATTAAAAAGTAAACATTTGAAGACTGTGTCTTTACGCAAAAATGATGTTCGTACACTATTAAGCGCATAGCAATCTATGTATTTTCCGTTGAAGTTAATTCAACTACGACCAGAAGACTTTATGAAGTATTCTTCGCAAAACGTTTACCAAATAAATGTAAGAATAAACAGTATGTAATATAAATTCAAAAATATCGAAGCATTTCACAAGTAATATTATTTTCAAAAAAGGATTTCTATTTCATTGTAATGAAATGTCACAATAGGAACATGCGCATTAAATATTTACCACGTATTATAATACACAATCAAACATGTTTGTAAAATCTTAAAAGGAATATGACTTGAACCCAGATTAAACAGATCAGACAGTCAAATACTCCAGTCAATTTGCGAACATTAAAAGGGGAACACAAACGATCCTGACCCTGTATATGAAAAGAAGTCGTATTAACGGTGGTATAGCATTAATGATATCTGTATTAGTACTAATTAAAGTAGTATGAATGTTCTGTACTTGAATTTACTATCACAATCAGTGCATTGCGACAAACCATAGATACCCTTTCAGTAATAACACATTTGAATAAAATTGAAAACAAAAACCAACATCATGATAACCAATATATATGTTTAATTATACGTTTGTCAATATTACATATAGAAATAATAAAGCTTTTTAATCACATGAATCCATTGGCGAAATAAAACTTGGTGTGTAAACTAAGCCTTATTTCCATCTTGTGGAAAAACAATACACAGGCTCAGTCAAGGCACGACATTTAATTAAGTATCATGAAGTAATTAGATTTGTTTGTCGTAGTGTATTGTTACTTGCCTTTGCTTCGCACTCCAAAATGAACCACACGGAATTGCTCTATGAACAGGTTTTTCTTTGCCACTATAAAACCTTTTTCGTATTCTTCATTTCGTCAATGGCACTATTGTATTTTATTTCAAAGCGATGCCCGAACAGGCAGAGATCAATCGAGGCTCACATCTCCAAAGTCACTCGGCGAACCAATGGGGACGTCGAGACGTGCATTGAGTGTTGCCAAGGCGACTATTGCAACCTCCAGGGATGCGGATCACAACGTAAGTCAAGCAATGACGTCAACAATTGTTGAAAAGAAAATCGTTAATACAATGTATCTCATTAATAGTCTTGCAAGTCTTGGACATCTTAATCGTGTCTCTTTACTAAGAAATAAGTGTAATTGCCCCAAAACTAAACACAAATCCTTTATATATTCTGTATTACTAATATTTTTATTTCAATTGCAACGCTACGACGTACCGGTATATGCGTTTTATCAATAATTTTTCGCTTAGTGTGATGCTAGGCTAACCATCAAACAGGACTTAACCCTAAATGATTTCCACTGGCAGTTCTAAGGTGTTAACCCGAGCGTTGATAATGTTAGACTTTTTAAATATATTCTCCTTGTCGGGCGTTTCTTGTTTGCATTATGTTTTAGCAGTCACATAAACAAAAAGCTATGTAATATAGATCTTGTACACCTAATATTGCTGCTTTACTTTGTATTTACACGATGATGATCTGGAATATTAAAAATGTGATGCTATGATTCTATATTCTTTAATCTTATTGTAAAAAGAAGGGATATAGTTGACACTTGTTGTAGCTTCATTTCATCGTTCTTCAAAAAGTTGGTAATTTGTTGCTCTGGTCTCCTTCCTACCATTGAGTAATTCAATGGTAATTAAATTAAGTGCGTTTTAATTCCCCTTTATTATTGTTTAATTTGAGTTGCAATGCTATGACGTTAATTTTTATTTACACTTATATATCGATATATATCGTCAATATTGATGGGCCAAGTGTGAGGTTGAGCGCTGTAAAAACCGGTTTAAACCCTCAATGCGTTGCATTGGCCGTTTCAATGCGATTACACCTGCTTCATTCTTCTATGTGTATTTTGTTTGTTCGTGCTGTTTGGGCAATTGGTCACTTGCCTTGAATAAAGGACCAACAACTTGTACATAATTAGAATGCAATACTGATCCAGCAGCTGGATTTTCACATATTTATTATGTATGTTATGTTGGGTTGAATGTTCTGTCCTTAATTTTAATGAATTATGAAACTTGCTGACTTAAACAAAAAACATCAGGATGTTAACAAGAACTCATCTCATGATAATATTTTCAGAGTTTTTTTTTCATGAATTGAACATTTGTATTAAACGTTGATTGAATACTTGAATGCACAGTTTTGATTCATTTGAGTACCTTGATATCATACATACAAACAAACCGGCCATCCGCAGTCGTGATGATGGAAATCATATGGTTTTAAACGTACTACATTTTAAACACATATGCATAGCATAACACAGTATAGATATACAATATGCACAAAACTCAATATGTAATGCAATCAGAAATTAAATTACATATGTAACACATATAAAGTGATCTATAAAATAGAAGTCAAGGCTACGCAATGCATATAGGTTAGTAAATTGTTCCCGTACTATGCAGATGTAAGGAAAGCTTTTACATTGTACACATACTTTGAAGCTAAGGCATATTGTTTTGCTTTTAGTTGAAATATTCTGCAAAAGCATTTACATTTAATTTTTCCTGCATGTTAATATACTCCTCAATGCATATATATATATTAATATTATTAGCATAAATGAGTTATAAGCAAAAGTATATATTTGTTGGAGATAACATAAGATAACAGTTCATAAGTAGATGCTAAATGTCAACATACCTTTGGTTTCATTGGTTGTTTATATATTTACTCTGTAAGCTACATACTTTGTTAAATCATTTATAAGGAAACACTTTACGTATAATACAATTGCATGTAAATTTATGTTTAAAAATTACAAATCTGCATAAAAGCAAGAACTTGTATAATTTGACATAGTTTTTAAATTGTTGAAGCTTCCTATATAGTTATGATACTTTCGTTTCAAATGGACTCACTATTGTTTATTTTTTATTTACGTTATGTATTTATTAAAATCCTCAGTACTATAATCATTTTTTGTTATAAGTAAACTTATAGTGAGATGCTATTGTATTAAGGTAACAAGTTCGTTCAGATATTTCATTATTATCTTCAGTTTTAATTTATATATATATCGTGTTTGATATTACCTTGTTTATGATAGGCTGCAAACATACTTAGCTGGCTTTCCACCTTGAAAGTCCACTGAAACTGGGATAGTATCATCATTTAAAATGATTTTACTTCAAATTTTCTATTTCTTCAATCTCCTCACCTCAAAAGCTCAAAAGGTTTATTAAAGTTTAGAACTTACGAGGTTTCAATGACTTGTCCACACCTTGGAACGCTTAAATGTCATCGACATTTTATTGATCCGATAAAGAATAAATGCATTAGATTCAACCAGGCGAATTAATACTTAAGGTCAGAACTAATTTTAATTAAAGATATGGTAAACGAATTAAAAAAAATCCTGTAAATCCCTTTTTAAGAAATTAAACAAATATATATTGCGTTTGTAAAAATGTATTTAATAATCTAGAATTGCTAAGTGATAATGCGTTGTATATTTCTTTTAAGATCCCTTGTTTTAACCCAGGTCGAGTTTTTTCGTTCAACACTTTTTCTTCATATTTTGATTAACTTAGATTTTTCCAAACATGAAAAGCGTAGTAAATTCTTGCATTTAATAACAGTTCTTGCTATAATTATATTTCCAGCTATACCAGACGTCACACTCCGTGGACCGATTTGCTTTAAATGTGACGTACAGGAAACACTTGACTCCTGTGAGACAGTGGTCAACTGTGGATCGGGCAACGTAGGTTTAAATGTGTTCATTATATTCCAATTACATTTAATTACCAAACATATCACCCGAGTCTCGTCATGCACGTAAGTCTTATTGCATATGCGGCAAGCGAAACTCCAGACCAGTCAGCCGTTTCGCAACGGTCAGGATCTACGCTGTTCTTTTAATTAGATAGCGAAACCTCATAGTGGACATGGAGGGTAGCTTCGCTGTCCGTAAATGAAATAACACCTGTTTCTGCATTAATGTTATTGATGCAGATTTCTAAACAACTTTGACTTTTAAAATCAATTTGTACAAACAGTTATAATTTCATCAATCCTATCATGTTTTTTTTTAATTGATATTTACTTTTGATAATACCAATGTGTCCGAATACTTATATCGTCCAATAGAATTTAAGCACACTATTTCTTTAAATATAGTTTAAGCATACTGTTTCTCACAGTATGGCTTAAGCACGATTTTATCTTCCAAAAGCATGTAAGCAAACTTATTATTCAAGTAGGATTTTAACATACTTTTATCGTCGAATAGGGTTGAAGTATTTTTTAATCCTCAATAAGTTAAAAACATTTTTTCTTCCAATATGACCTAAGCCTACTTTTATTTTCTAAAAGGGTTTAAGCGTACTTTTCCTTTAAATGTATGTTTTTGCTCTTCAAATATGTTTTAGCATTAGTGTATATAATTATTTTACACGATTTTAGTAGGTGGACTGTTATATGCCCACTTGTAACCACCCGTGTGATTTTAATGTCGGCAAGCTGTAGTTCTAAACACAAGCCATATTCTATTGGTTACCTAAAGGGGAAATATGACACATCTTTCTCCAGGAATGCTTCCTGTCTACCGTAGTCACTCCTCTTACCAACGCAGAGAAGTACACGAGTAAATGCATGGCCAAAGGAGTAAGTTCTTGAATCAAGCCAACTTTGTGAAGCCTTTTTTGACCGTTGATGTACATAAGTTACAATTAACAATTACTTAAAACCACGGTTTTTAATTTCCATTCATCCTAAAATTACCTCAATGTAATGTATATACTCATGTGACAAAGGTTTTTGACAGTGAAACGTTGTTAGTAATAATTAAATAATAAATAACTGGAATAAATTGAATAATTGATTTATGTACAGTGTCTCGTACGCGAAATGTTAAAACATCTTTACTACATGCGTCGATTCTTACCTATCAGTGTGATTTTACGCTGTAAAAATTGCGCTTCTTTGAAGATTGATGCTAACGCGCATGAGGCACTGACCCGTAATGCAAATTGACAATAAATAAAAACACAAATTAGCCATGTGCATGTGTATGAGATTGATTTGACAAGTTTGAAAATTAATAAACTTATCTAGTGAACATTAGAAAAGATTGTCATTCTTCCGATGCCTATACTTTAGTGCATTGCAAATTGTACAAAATGGATGTGTGAAAAAATCCATGAAGTATTGTCATGGTCCAACGATGCATGCGCAGTCTCATTTCTATATATAGAAAGCCGTATTCATTGTTGCTGTGCCATTGTATTTTTTCACCAAAAAAGTTCATATCATTGACATATTTCTAAAATGGTGCGGTCACATATACTTCTCTGTAAAGCATTTCAATGCAAATAATTATTGTTGTGTGCTTGTGTGTCTAAATATATGAAGAGAGCTCAAATTGTATCAATTAACTCAGGTCGTTGAAGAGTCTTTCGCGTGTAATGCATAACTAGACTTTTTTAACGTAAATGAATATGGCATGTGACGAGCTGATATAATCAGTTTCCTTTTTTGGATATAAGTCTCTTTTTTGCAAAGTCGTTAGTGGCTTATGTTTGCACCTTTCTTTGGAAATGCAATACTGTTTAAAGGTGTTAAACATCTTGGCGTAATGCGTGCGATACAAAGGTAAGCTCGCGAGAACATTTGGCTTTAAGGACATTGCATTGTTAAAACAAGATAAGTATTGATAGAATTTCAGTGTAAAAGGCACTAAATGAAAATACATGGAACGATTTTGTTCTACTGTAAATATTAATATATTGGCAAATTATTTTAAACAAAATAGAAAAAGATACTGCTATAACCATTATCTATGATTTTGTGTTAAAACCCCCACATAACCATTATCTATGATTTTGTGTTATAACCCCCAAATAACCATCATCTATGATGTTGTGTTATAACCCCCAAATAACCATTAGCTATGATTTTGTGTTGTAACTCCCAAATATTCCATAGTTCATTTTCTTTAAATTGGTTTCCTTTTTTTACTGGCATCCGTGTGCAGTTTTCATTAATGGAACAGAACTGTGTAGGTTTTAAAAAATCTGCTTCATCTTGTAAGCGTAATTTCATATTGTTCTCAACTTCAAGGGGAGATGATTCTGAACTTATTGTTACGTTGCTCATTTACGATAGGGGTTGAGTACTCATTGATATGAAAACACTGTAAAAGTTTTAATGTGTTTACGACCCCCCCCCCACCTCTCACACTTAATTTTCATGAACATAATAAAAACAAAAAATGGTTACAATAAAACAGAATATTTATTTAAACTTAAATGTTTACATCAAAACAAAAAGTTAACAAAGAACACAAAAACAATAATTTGATTCTACTGGGGCTCAAACCTTGTGCCGCTCACATGTGAAGCGAGCGTGTAACCACTACACTACGGAACCGCTTTTAAAATCACCTTCTAACTCAGATATTAATAAGCAATTAATAGTCGGTTTAAATGTGAACCCGGAAGTTTAAACGCTGGATAGTGAGCGGGGTTAAAGGTCCATACCAAAGGGTCCATACCACTGGCAAGATACGGGTCAGGCCTGCGGCCTTCTATATGTGGTTCTTAAAAAAACCTGTAGGAGGACTTGATAGTAATGAGACTTGGGTGATGTGATGGTGCTCCTCATTGATAAGCGACTGCTTTCTTTATCAAGACTCATTATTACAATTAATAATACGTGTCGCGCTTCGCGCTCTATGGCGCCTTTATTAGTAACTAGGTGGTTGCTAGGATAGTGGAACAAAGAAGTTTAGTTTTTATACAAAACCAGAAAGTTTCACTGGATCGCGTATTTGCCCAGTCCCTTTGATCTTTTGGTATTGCCCAGTCCATGTGATCAGTTATTAATTAAAAGAATTAGCTTTGCATTATTGGCAGTAAATGTTGTAGTAAACGTAATAGGCTCAAATGCAGTACTTATTTACACTAATTTACACAAAAAATCACCACTACGCAAGATATTCTGACAACAAAAATATAGACATTGATCCGTAAAATAACTTCTCCTCCCATAAGCGAAAAAAAAACGAATTACATACTAGTCGCCGCACTTCAGTGCGACGCCAATAATATAGTGTGACTCCTTTGACGTTTGGGTTGTGAACCAGTGTGCAGCGGAATAATTGAGAGAACAACAAACATGTATTGGAATCAAGGAAACGATATGTAAAAGTATTTTATTCTAAACAGGTTTCTTTGGAATCCGGATAGTGCCAAGCCTTCGAGGTCGACACACGACATTCAAGCGACATTCTCTCGACGCACGATACGACGCGCGACAATCAAAATTTGTGAAACAAGACGAATACCAGGCATGGCTAGACTTGCCATGGCCAAACCGAAGACAGTAAAACAAAGGAGTATACTCCTTTTTTAACAGTGTACATACACAAATATACTTTATGCTCGTGAAAAGTCATGTGCGTTATACATTCACAAAATGCCCGTGCAACATTCTTTACCAATCACAAATAAAAACCGATCTGTATAAAAGTTAAACCGTTATTGTGCATGGACTAACCACACAATAAGCAAGACATTGTAAAGCGGATTAAATTAATCCGTGCACTACTTGAATATCTATTGAAATATTATTACATTAAAAACACTTCAATGTTTATTGTATGAATGTCAGTCAAAACAAGTTTTAAAACATATGTAAAAGTAAGATAATTATAATTTGTACAAAATTCTCTATTAAAACAACAGTGGAGTAGCATGACCCCATAATATGTTATATAGTATGATAAATCCAACAATATTAAAGTAAAATTGTTCACTTCTCGTATAGTGAATCAATTAAAAAAATAGTTGACATTTTTCGTTGGAAAATTGGCATTTTTACGTACAAATAAAATGAAACAAATGTATTATATATAAACGCATTGCAATTGCTAATGATAGTTTATTGTAAAACTGCTGGGTGTTTTTTTTTGTACGGACATATGTGTGTTAATCTTGTTGTATGGCTGTCTTTTATGCATATTACTTAAACTGCGGTGTGTCTTTATTATACATTCATATGCTTGTGAATCTTTATGCATAGCCGTTTTTAGCTCGACTATTATATATGAACTATATAAAGTGAAGCTATCCTACTCACCCCGGCGTTGGCGTTTCCATTTCCGTTTCCGTTAGCGTTAGCGTTAGCGTGCACATGTTAAAGTTTTCGTACTACCCAAATTATTTTCATTGACCCTTGACATATTGCTTTCATATTGTGCATACTTGTTTACCAACATGACCCCAACCTATAAACAAGAGCAGACAACTCTATCAAGCATTTTGTCATAATTATGACCCCTTTTTCACTTAGAATATGCAGCAAATGTTTAGGTTTTCGTACCACCCCATTTATTTTCATTGTTCCTTGACATATTGCTTTCATATCTTGCATACTTGTTTACAAACATCACCCCAACCTATAAACAAGAGCAGACAAGTCTATCAGGCATTTTGACATAATTATGGCCCCTTTTACACTTAGATAATTGAACATTTTGCTTAAATTGCCATAACTTCTTTATTTATAATCACATTTTATTATTACTTTGACAAAACAACACTAGTCTGAATACCACAATGGATTCCACTAAAAAAATACCCCACGCCCCTACCCAGAATCCCTCCCCCCCCCCAAACCTCCCCCCCCCCAAGTTAAAAAAACAACAACATCATCTTATAAATTACCACCCCCACATTATGCCCCCTCTCACCCTCCACCCCCACCCCCCTACCCCCCTCAATTTTTTTTAAGCATCATCTAATAAATTACCACACCCAACATTATACCACCTCTCACCCTCCTTACCCCCCCCATACCCCCCAATTTTTTTATATATTTTTTTCTATTTTATTTTTGAAAGATCGTCTAATAAATTACCACACCCCACATTATACCCCCTCTCAACCCCCCCCCCCCCCAACAACATTTTTTTTTATTTTTTTTTATTTTTGAAAGATCGTCTAATAAATGAGAGAATATGAACAATTTCCCCATGATGGCTTACATTATACTGTCAAGCACTCGAATAGTCGAGCGCGCTGTCCTCTGACAGCTCTTGTTAGCGTATATTACCAAAACTGCTGTGTGTTTTTTGTACATACATATGCTTGTGAATCTTTTTGTAAAGCTGTCATTCGTGTATAATACCAAGTGATATTATTTACTGCCTGTTAAAGTTCATTATATCTATGATTAAATTCATAAGTAGAACTACTTTCCCTCTTCAAATGTAAATAACGAGCCCATGGACTGTAACTGCAAACAAGATACGTGGTTGTACCTACAACCATACTTACTATACAAAACACATGTATTTTTGTATAACTGCGCAAGGTTATATTTAACAAATGTGCTTTAATAGTTTTGTTTTTGTTCATAATATGTTCTTTTGAACGACAGCCTCGCTTTTTGCAAGAAAATACTTATTCGTTATTTTTTCATTAGAAACACCATATTAAATGCATGTCAAGGCATTGGGAAATCTTTATAGTGGAAAGCTCAATTAAGATGTATGTTGCAAAAGTATGTATGTTACAAAATTGTATTTACATGTTAGATAGTTCTACAAAGCGCACAGCTAAGTTACGATGTATTTTGTAAAATTGTTTATGCTGTAAAATTGAATCCATCTGTAAGACGTACAATATTATTTTTGATGCGATCTGCCCAACACACATGCACACACGCCACACACACTCCTCACACACACGCACACACATGCACACACGCCACACACACTCCTCACACACACGCACACACATGCACACACGCCACACACACTCCTCACACACACGCACACACATGCACACACGCCACACACACTCCTCACACACACGCACACACATGCACACACGCCACACACACTCCTCACACACACGCACACACATGCACACACGCACACACATGCACACACGCCACACACACTCCTCACACACACGCACACACATGCACACACGCCACACACACTCCTCACACACACGCACACACACGCACACACACGCACTCACACACTCCTCACACACTCCTCACACACACGCACACACACGCACACACACGCCACACACACTCCTCACACACACGCACACACACGCACTCACACAACCGCCTACATGCACAAAACGCAAAAGATACTGAAAAATAAAAGGTTATAAACGTTAAACCTGCATCATATAGCAGAACACAAGTATTTCCAACTCAAAATTAAAAAAAAAATGTTAAAAATTAAAAAAACTTCGTAATACAACTTCACATGACACAAACATACAAGACAATATAACGTTATATATTTTAAAGCAGTTAACAAAAATAAGAAGACACATTCTAAGCAGAACTCAGTGCAATGCGATAATTCTTATATATTATACTTAATTTATAAATTGTAACATTTAATGTCAAGGGTTTTGGGACTAAGAATAAGCGTGATGAAGTATTAAGCTGGCTAAATCAAAAGGCATTCTCTGTTGTTTTAATGCAAGAAATTCACTATAATGCCCAGAAGGATAATACAAATTGGGGAGCTTCTTGGACAGGGCAATATTTTTTTAAGTGGCGGTAGCTCCAATAGCAATGGCGTCGGAATTCTTATTAATAAATCATGTAATCTTGACATTATTTCAAATATAAAGAAAACATAGTTGAAAGAATGCAACTTATAAAACTACATATATCAGATAGCAACGTAATTTTGATTAATCTATATGCACCAAATAATTATGACGTCAATTTCTATGACACATTAGAGAATACTATTAAAGACTACGAAGACGAAACATTAATAATTGGAGGTGACTTTAATGTCGTTTTAGACTATAGCTGCGACAAATTAAATGGAAGGGATTATTCTAACCATGAAACATCAAATAAAATAAATAATATCATAATAAATTATGATCTGAGTAATATATTCAGAACAAAACATCCAACTGCAAAGGTTTATAAATGGCATTCCAACACTCACCCACCATTTTTTTGCAGACTAGATTATTTTTTAATCTCAAACAACATCTTAAATTCCGTGTCGGACTGCCAGATCCACCCAGGTTACCGCTCCGATCATTCTATAGTTAAAATGATATTAAATACTAACAAGCAAGAAAGAGGTCCCGGGTGTTTTAAATTAAACAATTCGTTATTACTAGATACTGAATATCAGTCAAAAATTAAAAATTAAATAAATTTAGTTGTTGAGTTTAATCAAGAAGCTAACCCAACACCCTATGGGAATTAATTAAATGAAGAATAAGGGATGAAACCATCAAATATTCAAGTCATAAAAAGAAAAAGAAAATGGGCTTCTTCAAAATATTACAAACATTGAAAATAAGTAATTATCAAATTCAAACGATAATTTACTTTAAGAACAATTAAATAATGCAAAACAATTATTACATGAATTTAATAATAATAAAATAAAAGGTTATATGCTATGGAGTAAAGCTGAATGGATTGAGGGAGTCGAACAAAATGTTTCGCTAATTTGGAAAAATATAATTCTGAAAAGAAAGCAATAAAACAAATAAAAATTGACGAAAACAAAATAGAAGAAAATCCGGAGAAAATCATACACCATATAAAATATTTTTATCAAAAATTGTATAAAACAGATAATAATATCGGGGAGAGCAGCCATTCGAAATTCTTTAACAACAATGTAAATATAATAAATAATTCGCATAATATAGAGCATCTTACAGAAAACGAATGTGGAGAAGCCTTAAAAGATATGAAAAACAAAAAAAGTCCGGGTTCTATAAAATATTTTGGAGAAATATAAAAAATACCTAGTAAATTCACTTAATTATTCTTATGATGATGGCAATTTAACAGAAATTCAAAAACAAAGTATCATAACTTTACTACCAAAAGGAGACACGACATTCAAGCGACATTCTCTCGACGCAATGTCGTGTGTCGACCTTCGAGCGCGACACTCGACATTCTCTCGACGCACGATACGACGCGCGAATTCAATATGATATATCGCGAAAATGTCGCCTGTCGACCTAAAAATCCCTAGGTCGACACGCGACATTCTCTCGACGCACGATACGACGCTCAACATTCTCTCGACGCACGATAGGGCACTCGACACTATATCGAGCAAATATCGCGCAAATGTCGCTTGTCGACCTAAAAATCCCTAGGTCTACACGCGACATTCTCTCAACGCACGATACGACGCGCGACATTCTCTCGACGCACGATACGACGCGCGACATTCTCTCGACGCACGATAGGGCACTCGACACTATATCGAGCAAATATCGCGCAAATGTCGCTTGTCGACAATTTGTCGCTCGATGGTCGACACACGACATTCAAGCGACATTCAAGCGACATTCTCTCGACGCGCGATACGACGCGCGACAATTCAGTCGACAGTCAAGATTTTCTGCGACACGCGACAATCAACTTTGCCCTATCCGGATTCCGTGCGAGTGTCATATCGTGCGTCGAGAGAATGTCGAGAGAATGTCGCGCGTCATATCGTGCGTCGAGAGAATGTCACGCGTCGTATCGTGCGTCGAGAGAATGTCGCGTGTCGACCTAGGGATTTTTAGGTCGACAGGCGACATTTGCGCGATATATCTTATTGAATGTCGCGCGTCGTATCGTGCGTCGAGAGAATGTCGCTTGAATGTCGCTTGAATGTCGTGTGTCGACCGCACTACTAATACTGTATATCGTGACACACGACATTCAAGCGACATTCAAGCGACATTCTCTCGACGCACGATACGACGCGCGATAATTCAGTCGACAGTCAAGATTTGCTGCGATATTTTTTTTCTAAAACCCAGCGCGATATGCGACACTCAAATCT
The DNA here is from genome assembly GCF_020536995.1 of Dreissena polymorpha. NCBI lineage: Eukaryota > Metazoa > Mollusca > Bivalvia > Myida > Dreissenidae > Dreissena > Dreissena polymorpha. The sequence continues at coordinate 97,484,857 of NC_068356.1, forward strand.
TGATTGTCGCATGATTGTCGCGCGTCGTATCGTGCGTCGAGAGAATGTCGCTTGAAGGTCGTGTGTCGACCTCGAAGGTCGACACGCGACACTCAACTTGGCCCTATCCGGATTCCGTATGTTTCGATATCGGCATGCGATAAATTTCTGATTTAAATAATTACTGGCTTTGAGCACCCGATACGACTCGGGTTATACTGTTCAAGAGGCCTTAGGTTAACGGAGTTACGCTGTATGGACAGGCAATGGCATATGACGTACCATTAGGATCTAAAGTCACGAATTCTTCCTTAGGAAGAATTAATTATTCCTTAGGAAGATTTAAATCTTCCTTAGGAAGATTTAAATCTTCCTAAGGAAGTATTAATTCTTCCTTAGGAAGATTTAAATCTTCCTGAGGAATAATTAAATCTTCCTTAGGAAGATTTAAATCTTCCTAAGGAAGAATTCGTGACTTATGACCCTTTTAGCCGCGTCATCGAATTCTTCCTAAGGAAGATTTAATTGTTCCTACACATGTTATAACCAATCAGGGATCTGCTTAAAATAACAACCAATCAAAATACGTGTTACATTTTACTCTCGTTTTCAACATCCGACGAAAAAACAACCGCCATCTTTAAACATCGAAGTAACATGCAATGAAGTCACAAAAATGAATCTTGAAGAGTTTTTACGTAATTCGCAACGAGTGATGAGGGACGTCACGCGCTCTTTATCAACATCTCCATCAGTGGATACCCTGAATTCGTCGAGCATTCGTTTAGATGCTCTTTGTAGAAATATCAACAGGTAGGCAAAACGATGTTCAAACTTGTTAAAGTTTAAACTTCGAGGTTATTTTCTATAAAAAGTACATTTTATTTTTACGCCTTGTTTTTTTTCTTCAAATTATCCAGGTACAGCGCATCGAAACAGATATAACTTGATATCTATTCTATTAAACACACTCCAAACTTTGTCTTACAAGAAATATACATGTATGTGAAGTTGAGTTTTAATATTCGTACTTTAAGTTTAAGGCTAGAAAATATAAAATCAAATTAATTAGTAATTTATCGAGGAATTAATAGACGTTAGAAATGCGATAAAAGCTGATATAATATTTTTCAAGTCAATTATTCAATAATGCCTAGAAGCATAACTGTTTTGTGACTCATATACATTTTAGTTTTTTACTCCTTTTAATATTTTTATGTCAAAACTCATATAATCTAATTGTGACATATTTTAGGTTTACAAGTTTAAAAAAAATTTCATAATGTGTATGTTTTCTGTAAAAAGTAAGTGTGTATGCATGATCTTGACAATTTTATTAACTTTGTCAACTTAAAAGTTCTCCACCCCCCATAAATTACAGTATTGTAATAATAAAACTAACACAACAGCAACTGACCAGACACTTTCTGTATTTTAAGAAGCGATACATTTCCAACAAAGATTTTATTTAAAAGAATTACCTGTCTTAATGAGTCGACCCACTCAATTTCTTCCTTTTGGTTACAATTTTTTACCCCCAACTTCTGAGCGGATAGACTTATGAGTGTGTGTTGTATATGTGTAAAGCAATAATTATTAAAGTACAACAATATTGAACTTTGCAGGATGTCTGCCCAGTTTCCAGAGTGCAGCAGTCTTCTAAACGATGTCATTGAAATTCAAGATATTATTGGTTCCATGAAAAGGTACTTGAAAATGAAATAAGTCCTTTTTTAACTTTTATTCAAATATTTCATGTCTAACAATACGCTTAATGGAAGGAAAATCACATGATTTTAAACTGTAATGAAAGGTTAGTGCATTGAAATAAACTGACATGTTTGTCACTCATGGATGCACGCATATTCCCTGGGTCCTAAAGCAGCAGAGCAACACCATGCCTGAATCTTTAATTAAAATTGTTATTAAATGTGCTATAAAAATTGTAGGGAAAGGTGTAAAGCGAAACAGGACGGTGCTGAAGCCTGCTCCTTTTTGGTTCGTTGTGACTGTCAAAAAGATATGAATGTTTAACATTTCAATTCAATTGCCAAAGTCTGTTATTTGGTCAATAAGAAATAAAGCCTCAGTGCCTAATTATGTGCATTTGGCTTATTAATACCTTGGACATAGCAATACTATCATATGTCATTTTCGGGTCGAAATTTCTACCCTGCTCCTGTTAAGCAGAACCCTTTACCTTTTGGGATGCTAAATCTTTCTCTCTGAATTTGTGTTTTGCTGAGATTCCTCAAATTGTATGTAACAATGCATTGCAAAGACAAATGATTCAAAAGCTTTCAAATTCTGTTTTGTTAAAGTAAATTTGTGCTATTCTTGTATTTGTGTACAGTTGTCAGTAGTAAGTACTATGTGATTTGAGATTTGATTTAGTTTAATGGATGTACCCCATTGTTATAAAAGCATGTATATTTGCACATATGCATTTTGCAAATTTCTGATGGGCCTGGAATGATTAGAAAACTTACACTTGTTATAACATTGCACTTGTAACATGTTTATACATTGCTTATTTTATGAGGGTTTTTCATTCGTATATAACAGAGGCATATATTCGACTACTTACCAGTTCTGAAAAAAACTTATTTTTCCACAATTCAGGCTGAACAAAATCCCCAAAACAGATTGAAATTCCTCAGAAAAAAAAAAGTCATTTGTAGCCGAGTTACTATTTGGTACAGTTTTACTGGTGTTGTAGACGTTTGTAATATCATTGAAAGCTTTCACAAGAGAATGACAATTATGAGGGTTTATTTAGCGTAGCTGTTGTCTGGAATCAATGTTTTCACAACCAGTTTAGTTCAGTTCAGGTATTTCCCGACTACCGCTAAGCCAAATTTAATATTCATGTACCAGTCTAGTATATAGAAAATTCCATAGTACGGGTTTTAATGTCAGTTTTTGTTACTAAATTAATAAACATACGCAATGATGTTTACAGGGAACAACAGGAGCAGAATGTAACAATGAGACCTTCTTACGATGGCAGTCAGAGAATGGGTCGACCTCGTTTCCATATTCCCAAGGAACAGCTGGAGCTTCTACTTGAACTCAGATTTACTGATGCTGATATTGCTAATATGATTGGTGTTAGCATTTCAGTCATCAAACGTCGTTTAAGGTATGGCGAATTTTAATTTTTGTCCAATTCAGATTATAAAGGTGTGCTTTTTATGCCCCTGTTAGGGTGGCATATAGCAGTTGAAGTGTCCGTCTATCGGTCAGTCCGTCCATCCGAAAACTTTAACATTGGCCATAAATTTAGCAATATTGAAGACAGCAACTTGAAATTTGGCATGCATGTGTATCTAATAAAGCTGCACGTTTTGAGTGGTGAAAGGTCAAGGTCATCCTTCAAGGTAAAAATTCAAAAAATAGTATAAACAATCCAGGGAAGTAATAAGCTTTAAAAGGGAGATAATTTCTAAACCTGCCAAATGAAATCATATTTCAAAGCGGCGAAATAAGAGTCATTGTGTTTCTGACAAAGTCAGACAAACACATCTCTTGTTTTTATCTTGTGGGAATGAACCAGCATAAGTCATTTCAGGTAGTTGTAGGTACGTGTAATATTTGTTTGTTTTATCAGTGTTTGAGCTATAAAAAGAACCCTTTCAGGGCTTTTCTCAGCTGATTTATAGCTGTTATTATCCCCCGCCATAGGCAGAGGGATGATGTTTTGCCGTTGTTCGTACGTCCGAAGCCATATCTTGGAATTGCTTTGGGGGATTTCATTAAATTTGGTATGAGTATATATATGGATAAGAGGATGATGTAGCCAAATGGATTGTACACCATCTGTTTATACATCCCATTAGAATATCTCTTTTTGTCAATTTCGAACCTTTTTGTCATTAGAAACACTAGTTCTTAAGAGTGCTCTTCCTTTGTTGTTTTTTACTTAATTCTTCCGTTATAATATCACGCCTGCGGTCAGATGAATTTTTGTCCGGACAGGCTAACTTTTCCATCAGCCTGTCTGGTTGACAGGCACTTTTTGGGACTTTTCAGGAAGCCTGTGTCATTAGTGTTTGTTAACGTTTTTCATGATTTTGAAAGAAAACTTCTTTAATGTAATTGGGAAAATGTCATCTTGATTTTATTGGGAATGGGGCCGTTTTTTTGCTTTTGGAATGCCTCCTTTTACCGGAGGCGCAAACAGTGGTGAAAAACCCTAAAATCAGAGTAGATGAGTTTTAGACCACAGGTACTTGAACAAATAGTTTTGGTCATTATATATATAAAAAGACTCTCATTATACGGACCAAACATTTTTTTTCAAGTACCTGTGTTATAGACATTGATTAAAATAGTTTTTATTTTTTCCCCAAATATGTCTCTTTAGCACTCTATTTTTGCCTTTCACCCAGCGTCCAGCGTCTTCCCCTTTTTCAAAAAAAACCCTGCAAATTTAAGATGCAGGTTGCCAGGGTCATGTTCGAATTTTTTATTATAAGTATGCCTTATATGGTAAGGATTATACCATACTCAAGTTCTACACCCATCCATAAACAAAATTTTATTTGGCGGGGGATATCAATTCAACAAATTGGCTTGTTCCATCATGTTTCCAATTGGAAAACTTTTTTCAATTCCAGTAACAGATTCCCAAATAGATATGCTGTGTTTTAAAAGTAATAAAATTTTAAGTGTATAAAGGAACTGATATTTATTACATGTATTCATACATGTTCATGTATAGATTACATGTATATATAGGAGTCACTTTGTCGGTCTGTACCGAATGCTTGTCCGGACAATAACTATGTTATTCATTGTGAGATTTTAAAATCAATTGGCACTTTTGTTCACGATCATTGGACGGTGTTTAATGCGAAATTCAAAGAATTATGTCGATATCTACAAGGTCAATGTCACACTTTGAGTTCAAAGGTCAAAAATTTCCATAAATGAGCTTGTCTGGGCCATAACTGTGTCCTTCATTGTAACATTAAAAAAAAATCACCGTCCACTTATGATTGTTTAATTGCTATTGTGTGGTCAGACTTTATGGACAGTGCTGAAATAAAATTTGTTTGCTTAAATGTCTTGTAGTCTAATATTATTACAGCCAGCATAATATAAATTATTCTGTAGTGTATCATGATAGTTGATCAGTTCATGCATTTTGATTATTTTGTTTTCGTTTTCAGAGAATATGGTCTGGGTCGTCAAAATCAGTATACCACTATATCCAACGAGGACTTGGACACGCATGTTCTCAGATTGACACATGGCAATCCACTTCTGGGCCAACGGAATGTGCAGGGATTGCTTTCATCTGAAGGACTGGTGGTGCAGCGCAGCAGAGTTGCAGAATCCCTAACAAGGGTTGATGGAGCAGCTGTGGCCATGAGGTGGAGTAGAACGATTCAGCGACGATCATACAGTGTGCCTGGGCCAAATGCATTGTGGCACATTGATGGCAACCACAAATTTATAAGGTACGTTTTGGGCAATTTTGAAATTAATTCTTTTTTTGTGCATATAGGACTCAAAGAGGCATTTAGTTCTTGAACTGTCTGTGGGTCTGTAAGAATATCTACAATTGTGTGTCCAGAGTATATCCTTGAGATACAGCCTACTCTCGTTATCTCTTTTAGTTGGCGTGAACAAGAAAAAATATTGAAAGTTCGAGATAAGGCGTTTTCAAAGAAAAAATGAGACCAAAATTTAACTTGTTTTGAACATCTATATTCCTGCTAGTGTTATTAGATAGTGGGAAAAAACTAAAAAGGATTTATGTATTTTATCATTTCTTATGTTCTGGTTTAAATCCCTCTATTTGGAAAAAATGAGACTTGCCATAATTTCTCCCACCTGAGGATACAAGTACTGGTACCCCAAACATGGATGGAGACCTCTATTCTTTATATATGTCTTTGTAATAGCCAGGGAACACATGGCCAGGAAAATATTCTCTTTAGGGGTAATTGCCAAATAATTTAGTTCTTTGACATGGCCATACTGTGTTGACAGAATATTTTAGTTGATAATGATCATTTAATTCCCAATATGACTTTACAGGTGGGGCATGGTCATACATGGTGGCATAGATGGATTTAGCCGTTTGGTAGTGTTCCTAAGAATGTCCACCAACAATCGGGCAGAGACTGTCATGGACTGCTTTACTGAGGCAACTGCAAATTATGGAATACCTTCTCGTGTCAGATGTGACCATGGTGGAGAAAACAAGGATGTAGCTTTGTTTATGAACTCTCATCATGGTGAGTCAAGGGGAAGCTGCATTACAGGGAAATCAGTCCACAATCAGCGCATAGAGAGATTCTGGCGTGACCTCTACACAGGGTGTTCTTTCCGTTTCAAGGACTTGTTTCACAAGCTAGAAGAAGAGGGAGTGTTGGATTTGAACAGCGGTGTTCACTTGTGGAGTTTGCACTATATATTCTTGCCACGAATTAACAGATCTCTGGACCAGTTTGTTCAGGGTTGGAACAACCACAGGCTGAGCAGTGAGCGTGGCAAAACTCCCAATCAGTTGTTTGTGCAGGGGGTTATCCAGAATAGAGGATCAAACCAAACTGGTGTCAGCGAAATACTTCATGAACCAGACATGACAGAGTACTATGGTGTTGATTGGGATGGTCCAGTTCCACAAGAAGATGGAGAAGTTGAGGTGTCAGGATTGCCTTGTCCAGTGAGTAATGAACGCCTACTTCAGCTGAAGAGAACCATTGATCCTCTTGGACACTCAGAAGATGGCTTCGGAGTTGATTTGTACAGAAGAACTGTAGATTTTTGCAACGAGATAGTAGAATAGAAATAATTAGGAGAGTTATTAGTTTGTGAATATTAGTCCATGCATCACAGACTATTATTTGAAATATGTTTCACTTCCTTTATCAGCTAATGTGAACTGTAGTTGTTTTTCATTGTCAGTTGTGCTTCACACTTTCCCTTAAACACCATTTTCCCCTTTGCTTGGTTTTACTTTTATTATTATGCCCCCCTTTGAAGAAGAGGGGGTGAATATTTTAGCACATGTCGGTCTGTTTGTCTGTCGGTGGGATCTGTCCACCAAATGGTTTCCAGATGATAACTCAAGGACGCTTAGGCCTAGAATCATGAATCTTCATAGGTATATATATCATGACTGGCATAAAACATGTATTGATTTTCAGATCAATAGGTCGAAGGTCAAGGTCACAGTGACTCAAATCAGTAAAATGGTTTCCAGATGATAACTCTAGAATGCTTAGGCCTAGGATCATGAAACTTCATAGGTACATTGATGGTGACTGGCAGCTGATTCCTATTTATTTTCAGGTAACTAGGTCAAAAGTCAAGGTCACAGTGACCTGAAGCAGTGAAATGGCTTCTAACGCACTCACACAATGACTACGTACAGCCCTGGGGGGCCTGCGTGTTTTACAAACAGCTTTTGTTGATACATGTTATGTATTCAATTAGTGAATATGTTTGGTTTGACACATGAACATATTGGGTTAGTATTAGGTTTGTCAATCTGTTCGGTTATGCATGTACTATACATTTATTAAATGGATAAAAAAAACACCTTAAGTACTAAAAACAAGATTTGAAATATAAAATATGTTATTAAGGGCAACAGATAAGGGGTGATATTTGCATATATGCTCAAATAAAAAGTACATTTTTTAGTGTATGTAACTCTATTCAAATTCTTTACTTGTTTCTTCCCACTTCAAATGAGAATTTCTGTATAATAATAGGATGTTGCAAAAATAAATTTGATATTACTGAATTTAGCTTAAATACTTGTCTCCTGCTTTAAATGAAGATACGTCGTTTCCTATGGTATTCAATGTTGTTGTTTTTTTTCAAACAAAAATTCCAGCTGGATTTGAATTTGTATATAAATATATGTTGCATAACATGTTTCAGTGTGTCTTTCAGCGCATCTATCTGTTGATAAAAAATTATGAGCTTATGTCATCACCTGAGCGTCTGCGTTTGTAAAGTTTTGTGTTTAGGTCCACTTTTCTCCTAAAGTTTCAAAGGTATTGCATTCAAACATGGTACACTTACTTACTATCATGAGGGCACTAGGCAGCTAAAGCATGATAACTCTGGCTGGCATTTTGACAGAATAATGACTTATGTGCCCCTTTTATACATAGAAAATTGAATTTTGGTTTAGTTGTGTGTTTTGGTCCACTCTATTCCTTAAGTATCAAAGCTATTGATGTCATACTTGCAAAACTTACTACCTATCACAAGGGGACTGTGCAAGCAAAGTCAAGTAACTCTGAAACTCTGAATAGCATTTTGATAGAATTATGACCCATTTATACTTAAAATTGATAATTTGTTTAAGACTTCTTACTATCAGGAGGGTACTGTACCTTGCAAGTTGAATTTGACCTTTACATTTGAATAAACTTGGCCCAAACCATCCCCACAGACCCCCCTCCCACCAAAAAAAAAAAACATATTGAAAGTTGTATAGACCATTGTTGTTTTTTTTTTTAAGAAAATGTAATAAATGACACCATCCCACACTATACACCTCTCTCTGGCCCATCCACCCCCCCCTTTTGGATTGAAGTATTGAGATTTTCCATTGACCTTTCAAAAAAGAACAATAGATAAGCGGTCTGCACCTACTTGGCTGTCTGCACCTACTAGGCGGTGCTCTTGTTTATGATTTATTGTTGTGTCTGTTTGAACACTCAGGCTGGTGCTTATTGTAAGAAATCTTCTATAATTTAAATAAATAATACGGTTCAATATTCAAGTGTTTTCTGTGTTTTTTTTCTCTTTTTATGTCCCCTAGTGTGCATTTAGCTTTTACCCTGTTAGTTTGTTTGTTGGTTTGCCTCAAACTTTAGCATTGGCCATAACTGTTGAAATATTTAAGCTACTTGATATTTTGCATGCATGTAGCTGCACATTTTTAGTGGTCGATGTCATCCTTAAAGATCAAAGATCAACTATATGGGGGACACAGTGTTTATACAAATATAAAAAAATATCAGTAAAATCACCAAATTAACAATTCGGAACTTAGCGTTTGTACAAAAAATTATGAATAAACTTCCACATGGGTGTAAAAATATATATATTAAATAAATATAATCGTAGTTATAAATTATCATAAATATATACAGCGTGAGTTACTTAGCTGAAGACGGGTGATATTATATACGGATCATGTGTAATCTGTTTAATGTGTACATACGTATACGTTATTTCCTCGTGTTCATCTTTTGTGAAAAACAAAAAGTTGTTTAAACAAAATCATTTGCCAATAGTGTTTTCTTTATCACTAACTTTTTTTTGTGATCGCCTTTTGTCCGTCGTGCGTTGTCCGTTATGCGACGTCAACATTTGCCTTGTTCACTCTCTAGAGGCCACATTTATTGTCCAATCTTCATGAAATTTGGTCAGAAGATTGGTTTTAATGATATCTTGGATGAGTTCGAAAATGATTACGTTTGCTTGAAAACATGGCTGCCAGGGGGCGGGGCATTTTTCCTTATATGACTTTAGTCAAACCTTGTTAACACTCTAGTTTTTAACTTGCACTCGTGTATTCTTACGTTTTTACATTAAGGATGATGTTAAAAGAAACAAATTTTTTTTTTAAATTTAATATCACTAAAAAAACAAACATTATGCATGTACATACATAGCAAACATTTTTCCTTCAAGTACAATTTATGGGTGCATATGCACGTACAATAGAATGTTTTTTTTATAAATATTTCGTCTTTAAAATATACCCAATCTGCAAGGAAAAATAGTGATAATTGTGGTCAAACTATAGGTTATTATTTATGTTTTTGCAATATGAAAAAAAAACAAAACAAAGTAAAAGTAAGAAAGAAAAAAAAAAGAAGCCGGAAGCTCAAAGCTGCCCGTCAAGTAATCTCTGATAAATTGTATCACTCAATATACAAGTGTAATAAATATTTATTTTATATAAATGAAACCAATATTCACTGAGACACCTCTATTTTCCTGTATTTTTAAACCAAAAAAAAACACAAAAAAACACGGTAAGTCAAATCTATAAGAGTGCTTCTACAATGTTTCAAACGAAGTCCATCTCCCAGTGACCTGCCTGTAATATAGCTCGTGTATCGGCGGCGAACTCATTGTACGTCATGTACGATGTTGGGAGGTCTAGTGTCTGCGACTATGTATGTGCTACGATCCTTCGAGCCAGGCCTCGTAGGTGGGGAACAAAATTGACGCTTATCGCGGCAAAACTTAAGTTGTCGCTTCCGCTAACAAACCGACAAAAAAGGCGCAGGAGATCACTATTTATATCTCTAATAAAACGTCTCAGATATCCTAAAACTCGTTCTTCATCGCTATTGGTGGCTTCTGTCTGAATCATTTCCGAAACTGCCCGACTGGATGGTCGTAATCTTTCAATAATGCCCATGGTGTGTGACGGAGATATGAGGTGGGGGCGCAGACGCTCTAAACGCATTCTGTGCAGCGGATACATGGCTCCGGCCACAAACTGAACCTCTGCACACTGGAGCGCCAGGCGCCGCATGTTGATGTCCGTCGGCAGCTCGGGCACTGCGTGTCGTCCCAAAATGTCACACAATATGCCCCGATCACAATTGCGCACACCGACGTCAATAGCTTGGGACATGACCTCCCGCTCCAGTCCCCCGAGACTTCCTATCCATGAGAGCAGTAGATGGTCGTCATGTAACGCACCAAATACGCCGAAAATAAGGCTGGCAAGGCCAAACCTAAGCGGGAGGTATCCCAGCTGGACTAGGCCGACGTACAATATCCGGCCAATTGCCTCCCATATAGATGTGGGTGTTGCGCCGGAGAAAACTGGGGCAGCCTGATCCACGCCAACGAAAAAGCGATCTATAACTTCACCCCAGAACCCACTAAGAACATCGCGAAACACTCCATCCTCGTCAACGGCCTGTTCTCCAACGACGTCAACTCGAACTGTTGTCTCGATGATACTGTCGTCGCTGAACTGGTCCAGCATGTCGTTCATTAGATTCATACGCCGAACTACGATGCGGGTTGTCCTGTGGGAGATAAATATATGATTTAGATAAGTTGTTTATATATAATGCTATCTGTTTTCATTCTGACAAAACACACAAACAGATCTAAAATACGTAATACGTGTGTGATAGAAAGCTCCTTTATATCTTAATTAAAATGTCATTAATTTAGAGAAACTTCAGAGTGAATGTATTATAATCTATTCTGACACCATATGTTTCTGGCATTCAGAACATTGCCTGTTACATATCAGAACCATATGCTAGTGTACAATTGGCTAAGTAAATAAAAAACAATATACAGACAGACCACTAGGGTGTAACAATTGCATGTAACTTTCAAAGATGGCGGGGATTTAAACCGTTGCCTTGAGCCAAACAATATAGATTCAGTATTGCCTAGGTGTAAAAACAACTTGGTTGAAATTTACCAAAGACTAAGTACAGCCATTTCAGGACTTAAAATAGTTTCAATATCTTGCCTACCATACACTATAACGGCTAAATCGTCAGCATACAGAAACAGTTTATGTTTGACTGCACCTGGCATGTAATTCACATAAATAATAATACCAAATGACCTAAGATTTATCCTTGAGGTACACCACAAGTCACCCACAGTAAAATGAACACCCGAGACATTGGTGTCTATCGGACAAGTAAGAATTCGTAGTAAATCGTTCACACACCGTGTTTCTTCATCCAGAGACAAATGCAGATTCAGGCTAGCGTCCGACTCAATAGATATTGGATCATCCATGCTAGGAGAGGCTTGTTCCGTATGCATAAGGTCCATCGATGTGTCGGAAGATAACACGGGCGCTGCATCAACCAAATGTCCTGGCGAGTCCGGCCCCGTGGTCGCTACGTGTTGTCCTTCCAGGGGAGGTGACCTGGCTGCTGACTCAAACGAACCATCTGACGACGACTGAGCGCGTGAATGCCGAAAGTCGCCGTGATCATCATCGTGGTTCTATGAAGAACAATGAATAACAACATTTTCTTTGACCTATTTATAAGTTATCCATTGGAGTTCAAGTTTGGTACATCATTTTAGAGCTTCTTATGTGTTCATCGGTATTTTCTTTATGATATCCTGCGGTGTACCCGAAGCCAATGAACTCAAGTTTAAAAACAGGTGTGATATGGTCGAAACAAATCGTTCTGGTGATATTTAGGTATGCCGTAATAATACTTTTAACAGATTGTTATTTATCTTAAGTTAATCTAGGTAGAACATAGTCGTTAATCTAGGTAGAACATAGTCTTTCAGCGAACAATTGTCATGAATTTAAAAACAGACAATAAACCAGCACGAATTCAATCTCATTGCCAAGGCTTGATGTTAGTAATCAGAAACTGATCATTACTGGTATATAGTATTTCAGTTTCGTATACCTCTTCAATCCAGACAACGAACAGAGTGGTGGGACCCGCTATACCGAATGTCGATAGAGTGCCATCTGTACTTGTCTCTCTGCTGTCGATGGAAGGCCCGAACCGGTTGCTTAGGCAGAAATGCCGTGTGGCATCCTCACGGGCTCCCACGAAGTTGATTAGTTCCTACACATAAGGAAATATAACGACGTGATCGATTGAAATTAAAGGAAGGCTAAATATAAATACACACGTTACCTCGGCCATTTTTAGAATATTTGACTAGGTTAAAAATGGGTGGCTTTGATATTCCCCATGAGGGTATTTCTAGCGATGGTTTCACTATTAAGAATGCAATGAACGGTCACTAAATTATAAACTATTTCAAATATGGTGTTACTTTTAAAACCTCATTTAAATTTTTACACCGTGGTTCATGCGAGAGCGCGTGAATTCAATTACCTCCACGCCCGCATCTGGTCCGAACAATCTACTTGCTGTTTCGCCACTAGGAAAGCGAAAACGAACGGTTACACCCTGGTCTACCTCCGGTTGGATTCGCGAACGTCTTGCATCACGCAGCTGAAATATTAATGAAATATTAACAATACATATAAGCAATGTTTTTTTGGCGATTGTTTTCGACTTTCACAATGGCGAATAGAATGTTCTGGATAAAAAAGTAGCAGATCCGTGTCTAATAGTAACGCACTGGCTTCACAATCCAAAGATCGCTGGTTCGATCCCCCCTCTGCACGTGACCTACAAACTCGTCTTACGAATGAGACGTAAAATCGAGGTACAGTGTACTAGGTGCTATACACTGGGCACTAAAATACCCAGTGTCACCTCTGGAAAGGGGTGTCTCCTGTATCTTGCACAATCTCCTGTAACCAACTAACACGTCTGCCTGTGGGCGATGGTCATATGGTAGAGAATCCCGGTGCACTCATTAAACAATTAAGACACACACGGTCCGCAAATCTCAATTTAGCATTACATTGTACATGCATGATATACTTGATGCAATATTTGTCTGTACAGTCGGTGTTATTTCAAATTAAATATCCTGCTTATTTCGCATTTACGGACGCATGATATTCTGATAGGCTCTCCTAGACTTTTATGTTTTAGTCATTAAACATCTGCAGTATGGTGCGTACCCGCTTTAATGAATGCAATATTCAATTTGAGTCTTATATACAGACATTTAAATCCAAAACAACAGTAGTAACCCTGCATATCACTCCTTTTTTAGTCTTTAACTAGGCCATACCCGTTGCAAGTCTTCAATGCGGCGAATTTCTAGATGTCTAACAAGTTCCGCTCGCTGGTGCTGCTCAGCGGTGGCGCGTGTCTATAAAACAATACAAGTTAAAATAGGACATTTTTTAAAGAAAGAATAAGCGGCACTTGGCATGGTCCCACAAGAAAATTGTCTATAAAAGAAATTAAGAAATGTAATTGGCATATAAGAAGGGTTTATACTGAGTATGTTTCCGGTGCTCAGTATTTAGAGTTCAGATCATCATTATCATCATGTTCATCAAAATTATCATCAACAACCGGATTAATCTTTTAACTGATTTATCTGTCCGCTTAAAATAAAATAACTAGCTTCTGCAGTAATCATTAAACAAGAGCACCGCCTTGCGGGTGCAGACCGCTCATCCATTTTCTTTTTAAAGGTGAAGGGACTCTCATTTTCAATCACAAAGGAGGGAGGGGTGGAGGGAAGAGGGGTGTAAAGTGCAGGGGTGTGGAATTTATTACAATATCTTCCAAAAATGCGGAAAAAAACGCAAAAAATAAAAAACTGGGGTGGGTGGGTGGGGGGAGTGGGCGGGGATTCTTGGGTGCGATGGTTGGACGGTATTTCAAACATAAAATAATAAAAATAAATATTTGTGTTTTTTAACCGTTTCAAAAAAAAATTGGGGTGGGGGGTGGGTGGGGTGGGGGGGGGGGGGGGTATAGTGTGAGGGTGTGGTGGTAATTTGTGAGATGATCTAAAAAAAATTAGGGGGGGGGGATTCGAGTGGGGGGAGGGGGGTGGGGGGATTCTTGGGTGCGATGGTTGGAAGGTATTTAAAACATAAAATAATAAAAATAAATATTTGTGTTTTTTAACCATTTAAAAAAAATTGGGGGGGGTGGGGGGGTATAGTGTGAGGGTGTGGTGGTCATTTTTGAGATAATCTTAAAAAAAAATAGGGGGGGGGAAGGGGGGGGCACGGGGGATGGTTTGGGTGGAGTCTATTGTGGTATGTCAAGTAAGAGTAGTTTTGTCAAAGTATCAATCAAATCTAATCACAAATGAAGAAGTAATGGCAATTTTAGCAAAATTTAATAATTTGACCTTGAGAGTCAAGGTCATTCAAAGGTCAAGGTAAAATTCAACTTGCCAGGTACATTAACCTCATGATAGCATGAAAGTATTTGAAGTTTGAAAGCAATAGCCTTGATACTTAAGAAGTAATGTGGATCAAAACACAAAATTTAACCATATATTCAAAGTTACTAAGGCCATAATTCCGTAAAAATGACAACCAGAGTTATGCAACTTGTCCTTTTACTGTTCCCTTATGATAGTTTGCGAGTGTTCCAAGTATGAAAGCAATATCTATGATACTTTAGGGGTAAAGTGGACCAAAACACATAACTTAACCAAATTTTCAATTTTCTAAGTATAAAGGGCCCATAATTCCGTCCAAATGCCAGTCAGAGTTACATAACTTAACCTGCACAGTCCCCTTATGATAGTTAAAGGGGCCTTTTCACAGATTTTGGCATTTTTTAACTTATTCATTAAATGCTTTATATCGATCAATGTAAGCATTCTATCGTAACAGCTCCAGTAAAAAATCGAGAATAAAATTTAAAAAAGGAAATGAACATTGCCCGGTCCAAGTTTCGAACCAGTGACCCCTGGAGTCCTGCCAGAGTCTTGAAGTAAAAACGCTTTAGCCTACTGAGCTATTCCGCCGAGTACACATACTTGACGTATTTTATACCTTATATAAGCAATCTTCGTAGTTTCACAAAATTTAACGACAAAAACAGAACTCTCCAAATTATTCAATCGTTTCGCGTTGCAACGCTTTATAATTTTTAGATTTTAAAATCGTCAAAAGATGCATATAATGGCTATATTAGACCATGGTAAATGTTCAGTATTACTGTTTCCTCACAAATATCATAACTAAAACGAAAATTTGCGAATCTGAAACAACTTTTTTCAATTTTGTCAATTTACCAAAGCGTGAAAAGATCCCTTTAATAAGTGTTGCAAGTATGAAAGCAATAGCTTTGATACTGTAGGAATAAAGTGGACCTACACACAAAACTTAACCAAATTTTCAATTTTCTAAGTATAAAAAGGGCACATAATTCTGTCAAACTGCCAGTCAGAGTTACATTACTTTGCCTGCACAGTCCCCTTATGATAGTTAGTAAGTGTTGCAAGTATGAAAGCAATAGCTTTGATGCTTAAGGAATAAAATGGACCTAAACACAAAACTTAACCAAAATTTTCAATTTTCTAAATATAAAAAGGGCACATAATTCTGTCAAAATGCACGCCAGAGTTATCTCACTTTGCCTGCCCACACCCCTCATGATAGTAAGTAAGTGTACCAAGTTTGAATGCAATAGCATTGATACTTTCTGAGAAAAGTGGACCTAAACGCAAAACTTAACCAAAACTTTCTATTTTCTAAGTATAAAAAGGGCACATAATTCTGTCAAAATGCATGCCAGAGTTATCTAACTTTGCCTGCCCAGTCCCCTTATGATAGTTAGTAAGTGTACCAAGTTTGAATGCAATAGCATTGATACTTTCTGAGAAAAGTGGACCTAAACGCAAAACTTAATCGGACGCCGACGCCAACGCCGACGCAGACGCCGACGCCGACGCCAAGGTGATGACAATAGCTCATAATTTTTTTTCAAAAAATAGATGAGCTAAAAATAGTCCAAACTTGAGTCTAAGCGCGATAGGACAGAGCTAACTTCGAGTAATTCGTGGCATGCGTACACGCTAGCGTTTCTATGGAAATTTCCTTTCAAAATCAAAATCGAATTTCGCAGATTTAACACTAAAGCATTTAGTAGATAAAACCCATCGATAATTAATGACAGCCTCGTTTCAGATTATTTGTGTACAGTAGCATACATTTTTAGGCAAAAGTCTAATATTTCAAACGTTCAAACGCCCCAAAAGGGCTTTAAATGTCCATACAAGAATGACTAGGAAAGTAAATTTTACCAAACGTGTGAACATACTCGTTCTCTGTCGGTTTGAAGTGACTCGGCGTAGGCGGTGTCTTGCTGCTGTCGAATATTACGTGTTTCCTGGATAGATTCCTATAATGCAGTCATATTGATCTCGCTATTATTAACATGTCCATAATTATTAATATGATTTATATAGCGCTTTTTTCATGCAAAAATGCACATTCAATGGAGCTTCACATAAGAATATTTGACGTATCGCAGATGCGAATACATTTTGCAACACTGTTTCAAAAGAAATCGATCAAAACTACTCAATGTGTAAAGCATAAGACAATTAATGGAACAATAAAATCTCAAACTTCTACTATAAGTTCTACTAAAGCATGCACAGTAACCATATAGATTAGGAAGATCAACAAGACACTTCCCTATGTGTATAGCTATAAGACGATTAATGAAACAATAAAATCTCAAACTTACACTAAAAGTACTACTTAAAAACAAGCACATCATCCTCATCCTCATCATCATCATCATCATCATCATCATCTTCTTCTTCTTCTTCTTCTTCTTCTTCTTCTTCTTCTTCTTCTTCTTCTTCTTCTTCATCATAATCATCATCATCATCATTATCAACATCAACAACATCACCACCACCATCATCATTATCATCATTGGCCACCATTTCATTAACTTCAGTTTCATCATAATGTTATTCACAATTATCATAATCAACTGCATTTATTTTCATAACTTATTTACCAAGCGGGGAGCGGTCGGCATTGGGTGTGTTTCCGAATCCGTCGTTCGGAAATCGCGTTGAGAAACCGCTGCTTGCAAAATCTAATAATAAATACAATTTTTAATTTGGTTAATACCGGTTGATATAATCACCATGTAGACGGTTTAAGATTCTAAAATAAATCATTCAAATATCTAGGCAACGTTAATTCCCTATATTCGAAAATAGAATATTCGACTTAAACAAATCACACCTCAACAAAACTGGTAAGTGGAACAAACTTTTGCTTTAGAAAATTTCGACGAGTACAACTAAGATGTCGTAAGTTAACCGCATGTATTAACAATTAAAACTATACAACATTTAATTGATTACTTCATAATTAACAAATACGTTATACGTTATATATTAATGTTATGATAAATACATGTATAACATTCTAACAAGCGCTGAGCACTGCATTTAAAGGGGCCTTTTCACAGATTTTGGCATTTTTTTTTAACTTATTCATTTAATGCTTTATATTGATAAATGTAAACATTGGATCGTAAAAGCTCCAGTAAAAAATCAAGAAAAAAAATAAAAAAAGGAAAAGAACATTGCCCGGAGCAGGTCTCGAACCAGTGACGCCTGGAGTCCTGCCAGAGTCCTGAAGTAAAAACGCTTTAGCCTACTGAGCTATTCCGCCGAGTCACATCTTGACGTATTTTATACATTATATAAGCAATCTTCGTAGTTTTACAAAATTTAACGACAAAAGCAGAACTCTCCAAATTATTCATTCGTTTCGCGTTGCAACGCTTTATAATTTTTAGGTTTTAAAATCGTCAAAAGATGCATATAATGGCTATATTAGAGCATGGTTAATGTTCAGTATTACTGTTTCCTCACAAATATCATAACTAAAACGAAAACTTACGAATCTGAAACAAATTTTTTCAATTTTGTCAATTTACCAAAGCGTGAAAAGATCCCTTTAAACTTATCGTGATGCATTTAATTTTGACAAATTATGTTATACATCATGTACAATTAAGCTGGACCACTTTAGAAAGTGCACAAATACAGAAGCTGAAACTCACAATGAGGGCGATGGAATGTCTTTTTGTTAATTTCCTACCTCTCTGGTGATGAGCTGCAAAGGTCGGATCGTAAGACGCGGAGCAGTGTTGCTCGAACGATGAGTGCGATAGAAATCTCGCAGTTGTTCAGGGGTTTCGGCATCGATAACCATCATTGGTCTTCCGACAGGGTTGTACATGTACTGATAGCCTGTCGATGTCAACATCGGGAAACTTCTGGTTACCAGGGCGTGCAGTTCCGCCGACGTCATTGTGATCGGCAGTCTGATCATTGAAATTCGAAAGCCGTCCGACTCCGGAGATATAAGTGTATCTGGATTTGAATAACTATGTATAAGTCTAGAAAAAAACTTCTCTATTCCTAAAAATCAATCAATAATAAGTTAAAACAACCTTACAAATCCCTACAGAATATATGCGTGCACAATCAGATTATAATGATACATTGATTGTTACACACTTATAATTATTCATTGTACGTGAAATTTCACCCGGCAGTTTCTGCGAATTACCTCGGAAGGGATAACATTCCTTGAGTTGAAGGGCCGTACCATTGAGCGAGTTCCGACAAAACTTCAACATCCAAAACCCCAATTCGATAATACACAATATTTATAAGTTTCCATTTATACAACATTTACTGTGAAACAGATCTGAACGGAGTTTATTCCTGAATTTGAATCAATTAAGTTGAAGTTTCATGCCATTCTATGCACGCGTTAATGAAAGCCAGCTCCGGACAATTCCAAAATATCGTGATAATGGATGGATTTAAGATTTAATTTTTGTTGAATGGCATTTGCTGTTTTGAATGGTCTTGTTATTGTGAATCGGGTCATACTCATGTTTGCAACTTACCGTACTCTGCACCAGACGATAATTGGCGCCATGCGATACCACGCAGGGTTGTTCGGGCTGGGTCGCGGATCAGTTGCATCAGGACATTAAATGTTTCAGGTCGCCTTCCACGTCCTGTACCCCGTCCTGTGCGTCGCTGTTCGGCGGTTGACTGGGGACCTGGGCGGAATGCGCGAGCGACTCTGCTGGTGATGGCCTCGGCTCTTCCAGGCGTCCCAATTATTCGCCTAATCTGATTGCTGAATCGTGCTTCTATTGCGAGAAGTCGCGCCGCTTCTCCTAAAACCAATAACGGCATTAAGTGAGTTGCTCCTTCGTTCATCGAAGCGAAGAAAAGACTGTATTCTAAACTCCGCTTATCGTCAGAACAACCAATTAACATTTTACCGCTGTGACCTATTTGTCTAATGAATGATATGATACTAGTACTTTCGGGCCATTCTTCTTTCAAAAACCGTACGCAAGCCCTTGCCCTTAGGTAAATTACTTCTGTTACGCATGTGTGTTCACGGAATAAGCAGTCGTAAGCGAGTTCCGAAAAACAACCATTCATGATCAATTACTAAACGAGACATAAAAAAGATTCTTAAATGAAATCTTAACGTTAGGTCATTAAAAACATTCAACTCAATCATATGACCTCTGAGGTGTGACGTAGCTATAAAAAAAGTACAAAATATACGTAACTTCAATTATTCAGCTTCTCGTGCAAACGTGTCTCTTTTCACAACCCAAAGAAAACTTAGGTAGATTTAACTTATTATTGCTTTAGACGTGTTACCCATTAAATGCACATTGAAAAGGCTAAACAAAAACAACAACTTCAAAACAAAACGTCATTGTTATATAATCCGCAAATATGTACAAGTACTATAAACTATAAACGTGTATTTAGTTGGGTCGAATAGAAGGGTTTCCTACTTGAATGGGCGTTCTGTTCACCTGCATCTCTGTTTCCCGATTGACGACTCAAAGCTGAAAACAGCAACAATATGTTGCACATTTCGGTTGAATGCAGAAGCAAAGACCAAAAAAGTGAAATATCTTAAAAGCATTTAAAGATATTAATGGTTATTCAATTAATACCTAATATTACAAACTAACATCTTGCAATTGTATTATCACTAATATTGGACACGCTACTATAAGCAGCATTTGCGCCAGGGTTCAATTCTTAAATTTTGAGTATATTAATGTGTATTATTTACTTTATACATAAAACGCAAACCTTTACAGTATACACGAGATTAATGTACACTTGGCAGACCTTATTACAGTACAGAAAATGCAATCGTTAGTTTTCACCCCACGTTTTGACCTACATTAGAAATAACTTACGTGTTGTGTGTACAGCTCTCAAATCAAAGTCGTCCGAGTCGGAGTCTTCTGGATTCACAGCTAAAAAAAACCTTTGTGTTACTTTGCGAGAAAACTAATACAGGTGCTGTTATTCGAAAGCAAATAAAATAGCAAAAATGGAAACCGTAAGACTTTCAGTGGAAATGGTCTATTCATAAAAAACGATGCCTGGGGAGCTAAACACTATTTTTTAACCTTTTTTAACAACGGCACTAGCTTTGATATTCTAACGGTTGCTGTGAATAGAAAAAACAACAACACTATTTCAGATGTACTACATAATTTGAATGACATCAAATATTTATACGGAACGATATCAAACAGACATTTAACGGCTACATTGCGCAATAATAATTAAAATGGTAATATTTTGAAATCTAGAAGTGTCCGTATATAATATTATGCGCGCATAGTGATGCGAACTTGAATACTGAAACCGTATATGTCGTAGGTTATTGTCAATTATAACCTAACATCATAAACAAAGAGTCAATACAGCATAATTACAGGTAGTAGGTACTGTAAGTACAGTACACTGCATGCGCTTTCCAAAAAATATCTTTACAAAGAAAGTTGTATGTTTCCGCTAACCCGACCGACACTATTTTTGTTGTGCCGACCCTAAACTCGTTTGGCCATTTGAAGTCCAGTTTACAGCAAAAAAAACCAACAATGTAGTGATTTGTATAACTGGATTATTTTATCAATATTATCATTGTGCCATCTTAGAATTGTATAGAAATGATGTTTGCATTGACATTTGGAAGACCTTTGTCGATAAATTTACCTGTGTAAATGGAACACCACATGTAAATGTGCCAAAAAAAGTCAAATGTAAAAAAAGTCAAAGCCACCTAAATTACCTAATTTTTAGGCCATGTTAGTGGAAACAAATAACAGTTTACGCCTAATACGCCTAATAAATGACTCATACGGGACGGACGGACGAAATCGCAATTCACATATCCCACTCTGATCTTTCGGCGGGGATAACAAAAGTGTAAAAATCTTTGTTAAAAAAAAGTACTCGCCACACAAACTTTTATCTTTATGGGGAATGATTAAAAGTGACATCTTTCAAATACTTCTTTCAAGGTACTACACTAGCAGTACATGAAATAGAGCTTTACTTAGAGTTTACATTATAACAAATCAATACGAATTCTCAACACGCAAACAATTAAACCTATTTGATAAACTGGTCGTTCTGGTCCTACATTTTTCCGCACAATTGGAATTTACTGACGATAAAAAAACGAAATAATGCGCACAAAATTACTTCGAGAAAGTCAACAAATCAACCGGCATGTATGAATAATTATGACGATACCTGCTGCTGACAATACACAACATACTATCCGCAATTGGTTGAATTACTTTGGTCGCGTGATTAAAGTATCACAAAACAATATATTGTGTTGTTAACTGATACGCATCAAAACATAACTTATAATCTTCGGAATTGGGCGCCTCCGAAACAAACAAAGGTTTATATGAATATTAAGACAACCTAGAAACATGTTGTGGAATTCAAATGCCAATATAGACACGCGCACTTCTATAAAAAGTATCTAATTTTGTTTGAAAAAAAACACACTATTATATGCTTAAGTAGTTTATAAAATATTTCCATTATAGACACATAATCTAGAAATCGTAGATGTATTTTTCTTCGCGAAAACAGAAAATGTAAGAAATGCAATTGATTCACTTTATTTTTATAAGGCATTATTACGGAATCCGGATAGTGCCATCTATAATCTCCCCTTTCTGTCATCAACGGCGACACTAGACACAGTCGCGGCGACGCACGTTCCATTGCGCGACAGTCGCGGTGACGCACGCTCTTTTGCACGACAGTCGTGGCGTCGTGGCGACGCACGATATATTTAACACGATATATCGCCCTTGTGTAAATAGCCCAAAAGGCGATTTATCGTGTTAAAAATATTCAGCGTCGCCGCAATTGTCGCGCAAAATATCGTGCGTCGCCGCGACTATGCCGCGACTGTCGTGCAAAATATCGTGCGTCGCCGCGACGGTCGCGAAAACTATCGTGTATCGCTTCGTGTGTTGTGCCTCGCGTTCAAAGGGCGACGCACGAAACACGAAGCGACGCACGATATTTTGCGCGACAGTCGCGGCGACGCACGATATTTTAATATTCAAATATCGCCCATATTATCCGAATCCCGTGTATAGGGCTCTTAATTCAGACTGCGACACACGACGCGCGGAGCGATACTCGATATCTTGCGCGACATTTGCGGCGACACGCGAAATTTGTACTGTTCAAATATCGCTGTAATAATATCGCCCGTTACAGTAAGTTTTATGCATTTGTAATCAATATTGCAGCCCTCGACACACTTATAAAAGATGACTCTAAGATTCTTAGACAATGCTCAGTGTTTCTCTTAGTCGGAGGGTCAACAGATAGATTATGGCATTTATTGATTTGAATACAGTATCCGGGCTTTTTGTCAGGTACGGGCATTTATTGGTTTGAATG
This sequence comes from Dreissena polymorpha, assembly GCF_020536995.1. Taxonomy (NCBI): domain Eukaryota; kingdom Metazoa; phylum Mollusca; class Bivalvia; order Myida; family Dreissenidae; genus Dreissena; species Dreissena polymorpha. The sequence continues at coordinate 97,508,017 of NC_068356.1, forward strand.
AAAATAATCGTTTTCATAAGAACAAGTAAGCATTTTGGAGAACTAGTTGTCATTAGCTCTACATCAAATAATTTTGCAACACCATAAGTGGACAACAAAGCGTTTTCACATTATATACATTAGACGCATGATTTGCCGCTTGGTCATTTTTATAATTCAAATTCTAAAGAAGATACCCTAACAAATATCTTAAAATAAATGTCATGAAATTAAAAATGCATATATTTACGAATTTATAAATGTTGACATTAACTCATTGCTATACATTTTGTAGTTATTCTCATCTATTGTTATAAGGGGTGAGCACGTAAAATCAAAGGAATTTTAAAAGGAGACTTTTCCAAACTCCTGGTCAAGGAAGCCATTGAGTACAGTTTTGAGAAACTTATTTGATCTCAATAATTATTGAGACATTGCATTAGTGCGATGATTCGCTTTACTGTTTATATTCGTTGTAAATTTTCTATATGCTTAACGGACTTTCAATTGGGCTGAAAAACTATACGTCGGTTAATACTATATTTGCTACTAAAATATTTATAGCAATCAACTTAGTGGGAACATCTAAATTATTGTTATTTTGAAGTGTGGTGTTTAAATACATCAAATGGAGTTCGGTATACGCTTACGTTTAAAACATCGCATGCGGATTTCTGACATCGTGACAATGTCCTTTAAAATTAAATGGCACAACTCTGAACAAAACATATCATCCTTATGAAACCACCAAAAAATGATATACACATTTAATTTGAATTTCATTAAATTCCATACAGCAGAGCGACAGTCACAAAGTATCAATTTCAATCAAATTCAGGGGTCATAACTTTATACCTGAACCCAACAAAGAAAGTGTACCCACGGACTCTCCGTATATATGCTCCGTGGTGTACCACAACACTATGATGCTATATATTTCTTTGCAATTTCACGAATTTCAGACGATAGTTATTTTGAAGCTAAATCATGGCAGAAACAAATACTCATTTTTAATAAAGACATGGCGCATAGGTCTCGAAACACCAAGCCAATATGAAAAAAAAATGTTTGCATGCACCACAGCAGTATGATAAACACCTTTTTTTATAGTTGTATTAAAATTCCATGCGATAGTTACTGAGAAACATCTCTGTGCTAACACAATTTCAAATTTTCAACTATTAAAGGGGGAATAACACTGGAGCTACCAAGAATATCCATACAGAATTTTGGCGTGCATCGCCTCAGTAAGAGGCAAAAGATCCATTAACTTCCATGTTACAGGTCCGGTCCATTATTCCAAAAACTAAGGGGGCGTCATTAAGGAGGTGCTCGAACAAAATTTGCGAGTATACCACCGCAGTATGATAATACATATTAATTTATAATTTTCATGAACGTCCATGCAATAGTTACTGAGGAACTGCTCCGGAAATTAACGTCAATTTCAATGAATTAAAGGGGAAGTTTTCAATATAATCATAACATATTTACGCGCGCACCACAGCAGCATAATTATACACAATTACAGGCAATAGTGACTAAGAAACAGCTCCGGGTGTTGACAAAAGTCAGTCAAATAATGGGGTATAATACTGGAGTTGCTAGACCGATCACAATCATATTTACACCTGCACTACCACAGTATCGTGATATACATTTTACGTTACATGAAATCACATGCAATTATTACTGAGAAACAGCTCCGGACGAAAGTCAGACGGACACACGGTCGGACAGATGAATGAACGATCAATACCAGAACATTCTTTAAAAAGAGACGATTTATTGATAAAATTGTAGAAAACGTCTAATATATTTTCTAGGAATTGAATTTTCAATTTGAGGCTTACATTATACACTTACATGAGCTAACATTTCTTCTACTACTAAAAGCATGTTCATATTTCATTCTTATCAACTTTAATACCATGTTAATTGTGAGGATTTGGGTTCCCAAATGCCAATGATACTAGAGGTCGTATAAGTGCTGCCGATTCAGCATTATGTTGGTAGCGGAGTTAGTAACTCGTATTACTATGTACACAATAAATTTCAACTCATTTTGTTCATGGGTTATATGTTATACTATGCATATTAACATTACTAGTAGTACACTGTTATACACGAACAACAAGGGTTAAACTTGTGTTACGATTGCTCCTTAAGTGTACGAAAGCTTTACCTTCACGATACTTGTTTTAATGAAATCCGGGGGTATACATATTCACATAATTGTTTTTATTTTCTAAATTTCTTAGACATCTTTAAATTGAACTCCCTGATAATACAGTAAATCATCTTTTCTTACTTACACGGCTTATAATGATGTTTTTGTATGATTCTATTAACAAATATGACTTTGATCATAAATACCGGTAACCAAAAAGTAAATGCATCAAATGGTGTGTTAAAAACGTTCATAACAATTAGTTAGACTCACCACCTAGAGTGAAAAGGGAAAAATCGATAATAAAAGAATATAAATAATATTTTGTCAATTTTGAATCGCCGTTTTCTTTAACTAAAGGTGAGTGACGTCACAAAGCACCGCGTTACTCTATATTTAGAAACGGTATGCTATAGACTCGAAAGTAGGGGGAGATGTATGCACGCTAAGTGCTGTTGTATTTTCCAGAACAGAATTACACACATTCGAAGTGCTAATGTGACAGAAATTGTCATTTCTTAAACAGTTGTTTACATGAATAACCATAAATGATATCTGAATTCATTTAGTGTTTTTGAATGAATGTAAACGTTTAAATACCTTGAACTTGCCGAAAATCCAGCATCAGGGACAGAAAAATGAACACAAATAACACAATACTTTGCGACAACATGGTGATTTCTTTCTGCTTAACGATATACATTAATGTATTGGTCGAGCAACATATACTAAATCCCAGGTATTTATTTAAAAAAGATGGCATTTGATTGGTTGGTAATGTTCGCACCAAAAAAAGGGGACGACCAGGACCATGAGTATCGAGTCATTAACACCTGACGCTAATTGGTTAATCCGTAATGGCCCTACGCAATACTTGAATTATAGGGGCTTTGGGTCCGGGTATTGTCACATGTCAACGAAGTGTAGACTTAGAGGCGAGGATGGGGCTAGGAAGGGCCCCATTTGAAAATAATCAGAGTTTGAGACCCCCTATTTATCTTTGTGCAGACATATGTTTACATAGACGTTATAGTATCATAGTTAACAAGTTTATTGTCTAATCCATGACATTATAAATAGATACAATGTAATGTGATAAACATGCATGGCCAATCTTTACAGATTTGTAATACCGGTAGACATTTTTTATATTATGTAACAAATTGAGATATAACTATTCATATGTAAGGTACTATTTCCGTGGTATAGTAAGACAGTTTGCTTGACTTTATTCTATGGAGCTGGATTTGAATAAATGTGCGTAATACCAGCGTTTTTTGCCACCGAAAACAACCGAAAACACCGAATACGCAATGTGTATCATTATATCAATATATTCCTTCATTGAGAGAAATTGATAAAAAAATGAATAATAAAATATTTATGTTCAGCTGTATCCACGAGAAAATTGTATATTTTAAAAGTACAAAAAACGGTGAAAAAAAGGCAAACATTGCTAGATGCCTGTAAAGGGTAACAATTATAATTGATTATCTCTCGATCGAGGTTTGTAATGTCTTTATTTGAATTTATTGATTAAAATTGAATACCCGCCATTATGTTTTGATCTGTTCAATTAGGCGGCAGTTGTTAGAAATTATCTCAGTTGCTAATTATCATGAAAATAATAGAATAAATCGATGTCGTTTGAGAATGTTTGCCAATTGATAACACTTTGTTCTGTCCGGGAAATTACTTATACAAATGAATACAAAATCTGCAAGATAAGATCTTATTATATAACGGCGCGTAACAGATTTCGTTCTTATAGTTGTTAATTAATGGCTTTAAACAGCTCAATAAGAAGTCTGAATGAAGACAGTGTACAGTGCAATGTGGAATAAGTGATTTTGGTCATTTTTTTAACTCGGAATAAGTTAAACGTGCAGCAAACGGTTCGGATATCCGAGGGTAAATATCAACAACAATGAACAACAACGCGATTCTAATAAAACAGAATGTCGGCGTTAGCGTACAATTGCCGAAGCGTTCCACTTTGCAGACTAAAGCGTGCCTTGCCACGGTGTTATATTATGCTCTGTTCTGTATAATAATTGCATATAATGATGATAAATGTCGTATGCATAATAAAACATTAATAATATGTAAAATGTTTTAAAACTATGCATACATGATTTCATATATATATATATATCAGTCCATGTTGTAAATTACGACGTCATTTATTAATTTATAAAAGATTATAAACAATTCACAGTTTAAACTACTTAAGTCTAGTTGTATATAGATCTAGAATCTATGTTGTTATTGGATCAAGATACAAATACTGCTGCTTTTTAAAGTAAATTCGATATTTGAACGAATAACTGCATAATTAGAAATAAAAATCATTAAAATACAACTTGAATTATATACTCATTTAACTAAATACAAAATTGCATAATTAAGCGTTGAACTTCGTTCATTATTTTCATTGGCTATAATATTCGCAGGAACAATTAAATCTGCCTTAGGAAGAATTCAAAATTCAAGGGAGATATAGCGCGCGTGAAATGTAACGCGTATTTTGATTGGTTGTTATTTTTAGCAGAACCCTGATTAGTGATAACATGCGTAGGAACAATTAATTCTTCCTTAGGAAGATTTCGATGAGGCGGCTAAAAGGGTCATAAGTCACGAATTCTTCCTTAGGAATAATTAAATCTTCCTAAGGAAGATTTAAATCTTCCTTAGGAAGAATTAATTATTCCTTAGGAATAATTAAATCTTCCTAAGGAAGATTTAAATCTTCCTAAGGAATAATTAAATCTTCCTTAGGAAGAATTCGTGACTTTAGATCCTCATGGTACGTCATAATGGCATTACCTTTGTACCATTTGGTACGGGGTTAGCCTCTAGATAACCTGGCTCAAGGATCTATACACAGTTTATTTATAGATAAAGAAGGAAGGGATTACGGTAGGCTACGGTATCTCGATCTTCTAGATTATTCATTTAAAATATGAAGAAAAACGCCTATTTTGGTCTTTAACCCAATAAAGAACTGAACTTTTGGTTATAAATATATATTTTATTCAAGAACTTTTGAACATTTTAAGATTTAATATAATGCATACTAAAGTGAATCTTGTTACCGCGTGGTTTATGTGTCATACCTGTGATATGTACAATAGATTCATCATTTTAAAATCACAAGGGTTTTGTTAGTAGTTTTATAATATTTAAGTATGCAATACCAAAAATAATAAACAGAAATTGTGATCAAAACAGGTTTTGATTTATTTATCTATCTATTTATTTATTAATGTATTTTTCTATTCATTAATTCCTCCATTCGTCCATTTGTCCGTCCGTCCATCAATGCGATTTTTCGTTCGTTCGTCCGTTTGTGCGTTTGTTCTTAGGTGCGTTTTTTCATTGGTTTATTGGTTAATTGGTTCGTTCGTTCGTTCATTTGTTCGTTCGTTCATTAATTAATTAATTAATTAATTAATTAATTCATTCATTCATTCATTCATTCATTCATTCATTCATTCATTCATTCATTCATTCATTCATTCATTCAATCAATCATCCATTAATTCGTTTATTCATTCTTTCTTTCTTTTTATTATTATTGCATTCTTTCTTTCTTTCTGTCAGTCAGTGAGTGAGTCAGTGAGTGAGTCAGTGAGTGAGTCAGTGAGTGAGTCAGTGAGTGAGTCAGTGAGTGAGTCAGTGAGTGTCTGTCTGTCTGTCTGTCTGTCTGTCTGTCTGTCTGTCTGTCTGTCTGTCTGTCTGTCTGTCTGTCTGTCTGTCTGTCTGTCTGTCTGTCTGTCTGTCTGTCTGTCTGTCTGTCTGTCTGTCTGTCTGTCTGTCTGTCTGTCTGTCCGTCCGTCTGTCTGTCTTTCTGTCTATCCGTCCGTCAGTCAGTTATTTATTTTTTTATTCATTATTTGTACATTATCTTAAATTAGATGCATATTATGTTAATGATGCCTCGGTAAAACAAAATAAATGTTGAATGAAGGTTAAACATCGATTGTTGATATCATCACATAGCATCAGGAAGGGTGCCTTGGGTACTTTATATATAATAAATGACAACTCATGCCAACAGAGTGATTGATGTCGGTGTGTCATACTACAATTTCCTGTTTATTGGACTGCGAAAACAAACCCCACAGGTTATGAAATTACATAAATTCTTTTAATAGTTGTTAATTCACACGAGCACTTGACTCTATAACATGTGTTTATGCAATTTTTATGGAACTACAATAATGAAAATTGTGAAAATAAAGGCTGAAATTAAACGTTCCTATATACTTTACTATTTTTTTAAGTTTTTAGTCGCTTATCAACCACATAAAATGTTTTATGTAGTGTATTGTATAATTACCAATGACATTTTGAAGTTATGGTGGTGCAATTTATAAATTAATAAAAAGTACATATCACATCTCCCGTGTACTTTTATACACGTATTATGGTATTTTGCAGAAAAAAAACGCAGATAGGAAATATCAAGTACACGAATGTAAACGTATATTCAAACTGCACACTCGTGTACGTACATATAAGTGATACTACATTTAGCACTATAATATGCACATGACATATTATGTTTGTAACATACGCCTGTTCTTAACGATTGAACTTTATTGTATTCAAGAATTTCATTTAGACGCAGTTCTTTCCACACATTTTAATCACACATGTATGACTCCTTGCGTTTTCTAAATGACAATTCTAACCACGATACTTAGCGACAGAATATTTAAGTCAGACTCAGTTATTAGGGAGCCAGCCGATGTCTATATTAGATAACTTGACGCTCAATGGGATACGATAGGATCACCACAGCAGGCTGCTAAAACACAGTGTAAACTACCGCTGTTTTTTATCCTACAGCTAAATGATTTTAAAGAACAAATACGACTCATAAAGAAAAGATAAGGTTTTCTTTATTGCTATTTTTAGATCCGGGTTATAGCAGTTATTTTTAGAACATTACGTAGGGACTAGGTTTTTTTTTGGCCTTTCACCCCTGATTGCGTCATTTAGGTCATTGGGTACGCAGTCGTTTACGAGTGTGTGTGTGTGTGTGTGTTTACGATGGATTACTACAATATTATGAATGTGAAAACACAGTGTTTGGATATAAAACTGGAATGAAACTGGTGAGACTGCATTTTCGATTTAGTTAAAATGTCGAATGTACTCGAATAACGCGATGTTTTGTTGAACAATTGATGGATTAAATTTAAGAAAAGTGTCAGTGAATTGTTCTTTAACTTTTCGAAGGAAATCGATGTCGAATTAAAGTGGTAATTTCTTTGATGGTTTAGTCGTTCGTTTGTCAGTCGATCAAAGAATGTCTATCCACAAAGAATTGCCTGCTTACATCCAGTGCTTTAAAATGGAAAAGATGGATGGCGATGAAGAAATTTGTCTAGAATTTTAACTCGTCATGGAAGCAAATTAAACATTACCAAAATAAACATGGACGTGGTTATTATACAACTTCGGTGAGTAGAACAATACTTTTATGTAAGTAAGTATAAAGTGTGTAAAAAGAAGAGTTGTTTAAAGACTCAAATTAACAATATCGGCGGGAATAAATGCTGAATCATGCTTCACGTAGCCACGGTATGTGTCTACACATTTTGTAAATTTCAAAATGGCGGGAGCCATGTTTGTTTTTTGGTTTTTACAGTGGTGAAACAAGAATTGTAGTTTGAACACAACCGTATGTGTTCTATTTGAGTGTGTTACATTTGGAACGCTGATTAAATTTGAATCAAGGCGTATAGCGATATTTTGTCTCATTACTTTTGTCTTGCGTGGAATTCTTAAGGACTATTTCGATTTCCGTAAACAGGAAAGATCACAATAAATATTACTACGCAATGTAAGATTCAGTTTATTTAATGTGTTTTTGTTTTTATTTTAGGAATTAATTAAACAAAACAATATTGTAGGATAAATAGAATGCTATGTTAGTGTGATTGTGTTCTTAAATTTATCCCACTCGTGTCAGAAAGGCTTTCAAGGCTCGGCAAGCCTCGCCATGTAAACCTTCCTTCACTCGTGGGATAAATTTAAGTACACAATCACACTCACATAGTATTCTCTATTTATTGTGGTAACATGTTTGTTTACAAAGCAAATGCAAAATAATATGTAAACCAAGACAAGTAACTCGCATCACATCGAGGCAGTCAATATTTTGCCTAAAAGTCAACAGAAACGTTCAGACTAAAAATCGTATTTAATGAAGTAATATAATTTAATTGCGTCTCTGTCCCATAAGATGTTTCGCTAGCGAATTTTTATTTCACATGTTGTATGTGCTGTCATAAAAACCAAATTTGCGTATAAATAATTAAGTTATTTCATAACGTGCCTTGAACTATTTTCTCGTCTTTCACATTTTGAACTTGTATTATACTGTGAAAAGCACCTATGGTACTTCACCGATGATATATTTTTGAAGACTTTGACATGAGAACAAGTTTTGAATGTACACACATGCACACAGATATACATTATGAAAATAATTGTATCCATTTAATACTTATTAAGCATATTAATGAATGACCAGGGTGGTTTAAAAGCTTTTCTATTAAATCACGGAGCGTATATTGTCTCATCTATAGTCCGTGATTGAATATATATTTTTAGTTATTAATAGTATTTCAATTAAGAACGTTTTTTATTATTGTATTTTATTTTGTAGTTGTTTTTTACACACATATATTTAAAAATAAATTAAATACATTTGATTAATTAAGAGGGTTAAAATTTCTAAACAAAATAAATGAATAAATAAATGCATGAGTGAATGAATGAATTTATAAATGAATGAATAAATAAATAAATATATAAATTAATTAATTAATTAATTCATTCATTCATTCATTAATTCATTAATTAATAAATAATGTACTTACTTAATTAATTAATTTATTTATTAATTAATTAAATGAATGAATGAATGAATGAATGAATGAATGAATGAATGAATGAATGAATGAATGAATGAGCGAACGAACGAGCAAATGAACGAATGAACGAATTAACGGATGAACTGATGGACGAATGGATGGATGGATTGATGGATGGATTGATGGATGTATTCATTGATTGATGGGTGGATGGAAGAACGAGCGAATGAACGAACCAATTAAAAAACGAACGAACCAATGAACAAACAAACGAACCACTGAACAAACGCACGAACGCACAAGCGAACGCGCTAACGGACGAACGGATGGACAGATGAATAAATGAATAAATAAATAAATAAAATCATAAATATATAAATGAATGAATAAATATATAAATGAATGAATGAATAAATGAAAGAACGAACGAACGAACGAACAAAAGAACCAAAAAAAAAAAAAAAAGAACCAACAAACGAACAAACAAACAAACGAACTAAACAACGAACCAAAGAAAGAACGAACGAACCAACGAACGAACCAACAAACCAATCAACAAACGCACGAACGCTCGAACAAAAAACGTACAAACAAACGAACCAACGAGCGGACAAACGGATGGAAGGATGAATGAATGAATGAATTAATAAATAGATAAATAAATAAATTAATAAATTAATAGATTAATATATTAATAAATTAATAATTTAATAAATTAATAAATTAAATAATAAATTAAATAATAAATTAATAAAATAATAAATAAATGAACGAAAGATCAAAC